>NW_019244433.1:0-1549 GCF_002742605.1 Olea europaea var. sylvestris | reverse complement strand
TAATTATGTCGGGTTGAAGAAGTGTTGGACAGAAAATTAACAAAGATAAACCGCACCAGGTGTGATTTTGTCATCTGGCGCGATGCTGTCGGAATTGGCCGAAATTTGGCAGATTGCAAACTTCCCGCGAAATTCGACTGAGGGCACAAACCCGGGATAATGGGATTTTAGCCAAATTCCTTCGTTTGGGCCTCCGAATAATTAATTTCCTTATTAATTATATCAGGTTGAAGAAGTGCTGGACAGAAAATTAACAAAGAAAAACTGCACCAGGGGCAATTTTGTCATTTGTCGCGATGGTCTCGGAATGGGCCCAAATTTGGCAAGTTGATTGGAAACGGCGTGCAAAATTGGACTCGGGGCACAGACCCGGGATCACGGGATTTTAGCCAATTTCCTTTGTTTGGGCTCCGAATAATTAATTTTCTTATTAATTATGTTAGGTTGAAGAAGTGTTGGACAGAAAATTAACAAAGCAAAACCGCACTAGTGGAAATTTTGTTATTTGTCGCAACGGTGTCGAATGGGCCGAAATTTGGCAGGTTGAATGGAAATGGCCCGCGAAATTGGACTCTAGCTACAGACCCGGGATCACGGGATTTTAGCCAAATTCCTTCGTTTGGGTCTCCAAATAATTAATTTCCGTATTAATTATGTCGGGTTGAAGAAGTGCTGGAAAGAAATTTATCAACGAAAAATCGGACGGCGGGCAATTTTGTCATTTGTCACGACGGTGTTGGAATGGGCTGAAATTTGGCAAGTTGATTGGAAACGGGCCGCGAAATGGGACTCGGGGCAATGACCCGGGATCACAGGATTTTAGACAAATTCCTTTGTTTGGGCCTCTGAATAATTAATTTTCGTATTAATTATGTCAGGTTGAAGAAGTGCTAGACAGAAAATTAACAAAGCAAAATCACACCAGGGGCAATTTTATCATTTGTCGCGACGGTGTCGGAATGGGCCAAAATTTGGCAGGTCGATTGGAAACAGCCCGCGAAATTGGACTCGGGGCACAGACCTCGGATCACGGGATTTTAGCCAAATTCCTTCATTTGGGCCTCCGAATAATTAATTTCCTTATTAATTATGTCAGGTTGAAGAAGTGCTGGACAGAAAATTAACAAAGCAAAATCACACCAGGGGCAATTTTATCATTTGTCGCGACGATGTCGGAATGGGCCGAAATTTGGCAGGTCGATTGGAAACGACCTGCGAAATTGGACTCAGGGCAAAGACCCAGGATTACGGGATTTTAGACAAATTCCTTCGTTAGGGGCTCTGCATAATTAATTTCCTCATTAATTATGTTAGGTTGAAAAGTGATGGATAGAAAATTAACTAAGGAAAACCACACCAGGGGCAATTTTGTCATTTGTTACGACGGCTTCGGAATGGCGCGAAATTTGGCAGGTTGATTGGAAACAGCCCGTGAAATTGGACTCGGCGTACAAACCCGGTGTCACGGGATTTTAGCCAAATTCTTTCGTTCGGGCCTCCGAATAATTAATTTTCGAATTAATTATGTCAGTTTGAAGAAGTGCTGGAC
>NW_019244432.1:0-1549 GCF_002742605.1 Olea europaea var. sylvestris | reverse complement strand
TTCAGGTTATCTCATGTAAACCTTTTCAAAAAGATCTTCATTCAAAAATGCTGTTTTAACATCCATCCGATGAAGTTTCAAATTATAGTGCACCACAAATGCCATGATAATTCGAAAAGAATCTTTCGACGAAATAATAGGTGAGAAGGTTTCAATATAATCAATGCTCTCTCGCTGAGTGAAAACGTTTGCAACCAATCTCTTTTTGATCTATCCAGGTACATAATAATGTAATCATTGGACAATGAAGATCTCATTTTCCTTTGCGATCTTCTAACTTGTGGCTCAAAAACTGTACCAATCGATGTTGGAGGAATTGGAAGTTCATCTTGGTTCCTCGATTCTTCATCAACAACTTCAACTGGTTGAGAACCAACAATTTCCTGTGCAACAGGAACTTGAACAACTTAATTTGGTTCAACAAAAGTTCTCTCAATGTAGAATTCCTACTATCACAAAAATCATTCTCCAAAAACTTAGCAGTAATGGACTCAACAATTCTAATACCACGATTTGAAAAATAGAACTTATATTCTTTTGATATGTCCAAGAATACAATAAAGTAACCAGTAGTAGATTTCGGGTCTAATTTCTTTTCATATGAATTATAAATCCTAACCTTGACGGGACGTTCCCAAACTCTAAAATAAGTCGAACTTGGCTTACATCCTTTCCACAATTCAAAGGCGTCTTTGCAACAACTTTACTTGGATATACATAACAGTTTTCGAGGTTTCACCCCATAGATATTCTAGCAAATTTGTTTTACTCATCATCCTCCTGACCATATCTTTCAGAGTTCGATTACGTTTTTTAGAAACTACATTTTGCTTTGTTGTCCATGGCATGGTATATTGGGCACTATTCTACACTCCTATAAAAACTTTGAAAAATCATCCATTTTTTGACCAAACTCATCATATTTTCCATAGTACTCACCACCATGATCAGATCTTACAATTTTGATACTTTTTCCATATTATTTCTCTACTTCCTTTTTGAAAATCTTGAATTTCTCAAGTGCGTGGAATTTATCATTAATCTGGTAAACAAATCCATGTCGTGAGAAATCATCAATAAAAGTTATGAAGTATTTGTTCCAACATATGGTAGAAGGTAAAAGTCCACTAATATTAGTATGTAACCAAATCCAATAGTGAAACCTTTCTTTGCATCTTAATTAGCTTTCCTTTTAAACAATCCACACAAGTGTCAAAATCAGATAGTCTAGAGAGGGAAGTATCTAAACTTTTACTAATCTTTCCATTTTATCCCTTAAAATGTGACCCAACCGCTTATGTCATACCATAGAAGACGATTCACGAATTAAAGCCATTTTCTTTGATACATCGGTAACACAAGAGACTTCACTAGAAGGAGCCAAAGACAATTTATATAAACCATCACATAAAAGGTCGTTTTCAATTAAACGAGAATCATAAAACAACTCAACCATTCCATTACCAAAGTTAAAGGAAAAATCACAAGCATCAAGTTTCAATATAAAAATTAAATATCATCTCATCATCGGTACAAAAATTGTATTTTT
>NW_019244431.1:0-1549 GCF_002742605.1 Olea europaea var. sylvestris | reverse complement strand
AAAAATCTACAATTTCGTCATTTTTCTCGACTGTGTCGGAATTGGCTAAATTTTGACTAGTTGATTGGAAACAAAACCCGCGCTAGGCGTAATTTCATCATTTTTAGCGACTGTGTCGGAATGGGCTAAAATTTGACAGGTTGGTCGGAAACAAAAAATCGCGCCGGCGGCAATTTCGTCATTTTTCGCGACTGTGTCGAAATGGGCTAAAATTTGACAGGTTGATCGGAAACAAAAATCGCTCTGGGGGCAATTTCGTTATTTTTCGCGACTGTGTCGAAAATGGCTAAAATTTGAGTGGTTGATTGGAAAAAAAAAATCGCGCCAGGGGCAATTTCATCATTTTTAGCGACCGTGTCGGAATGGAATAAAATTTGACAGGTTGATCGGAAACAAAAAATCGCGCCGATGGCAATTTCGTCATTTTTCGCGACTGTGTCGGAATGGGCTCAAATTTGACAGGTTGATCGGGAACAAAAACTGCGCCGGGGGTAATTTCGTCATTTTTCGCAGCTGCGTCGGAATTGGTTAAAATTTTACAGGTTGACCGGAAACAAAAATCACGCCGGGGGCAATTTCGTCATTTTTCACGACTGTGTCAGAATGGGCTCAAATTTGACAGGTTGATAGGGAACAAAAATAGCGCCGGGGGTAATTTCGTCATTTTTCGCAACTGTGTCGGAATTGGCTAAAATTTGACTGGTTCATTGTAAACAAAAATCGAGCCGGGGGCAATTTCGTCATTTTTCGCGATGGTGTCGGAATGTGCTAAAATTTGACAGGTTGATCGGAAACGAAAAATCGCGCCAAGTGTAATTTCGTCATTTTTCGGGACTGTGTCAAAATGTGCTAAAATTTGACAGGTTGATCGGAAACAAAAATCGCGCTGGGGGCAATTTCGTTATTTTTCTCGACTGTGTCGGAATGGGCTGAAATTTGGCAAGTTGATTGGAAATAACAATCGCGCCGGGGACAATTTCATCATTTTTCTCGACAGTTCCGGAATGGGCTAAAATTTGACTGGTTGATCGGAAACAAAAACCGCGCCAAGGGCAATTTCGTTATTTTTAGCGACTGTGTCGGAATAAGGTAAAATTTGACAGGTTGATAGGAAACGAAAAATTTGCAATTTCGTCATTTTTCACGACTGTGTCGGAATGGGCTCAAATTTGAAAGGTTGATCGGGAACAAAAATCGCGCCGGGGGTAATTTCGTCATTTTTCGCAACTGTGTCAGAAATGGTTAAAATTTTACAGATTGACCGGAAACAAAAATCGCGCCGGGGGCAATTTCGTCATTTTTCACGACTGTGTCGGAATGGGCTCAAATTTGACAGGTTGATCGGGAACCAAAACAGCGCCGGGGGTAATTTCGTCATTTTTCACGACTGTGTCGGAATGGGCTAAAATTTGACAGGTTCATCGGAAACGAAAAATCGCGCCTAGTGTAATTTCGTCATTTTTCGCGACTGTGTCAAAATGTGCTAAAATTTGACAGGTTGATCGGAAACAAAAATCGCGCTGGGGGCAATTTCGTTATTTTTCTCGAC
>NW_019244430.1:0-1549 GCF_002742605.1 Olea europaea var. sylvestris | reverse complement strand
ACTTTCATATGAGATAAGTTTGGTCTTTTTCCTCTCCATAGCTCGTATGGAGTTTTGTCAACCGATTTAGATGGGACACGATTTAGTGTGTAGCACGCAGCAATTAGTGCATGACCCCAAAAATGATTTTGGGATGTTTGCATGGCTCATCATAGATCGCACCATGTCTAACAAAGTGCGATTCCTCCGTTCAGATACACCATTATGTTGCGGTGTATATGACGGAGTCTACTGCGAGAGAATCCCATTCTCTTTAAGATAATCTAAAAATTCTCCCTTTAAATATTCTCCACCTCGATCTGATCTTAGCGTAAGTATATTTTTACTAGTTTGTTTCTTTACTTCAAGTTTGAATTCCTTGAACTTTTCAAGTGCTTCATGTTTGAATTTCATCAGATACACATAACCATATCTAGAATGATCATCAGTGAATGTGATGAAGTAAGAGAAACCACCTCTGGCAGTTATTAACATGGGTCCACATACATCAGTATGTATTAGTCCCAGCAGTTCTGTGGTTCTTTCCCCTTTTCCAGTAAAAGGGAACTTGGTCATTTTGCCTAACAGGCACGACTCGCATCTGTCAAATGATTCAAAATCAGTTGACCCTAAGTATCCATCTTTATGTAACTTGGAAATGCGTTTGTCGTTAATATGACCTAATCTGCAATGCCAAAGGTATGTATTATTTAGATTATCACTTTTATGTCTTTTCTTTTCTACATTCATAATAGACGACTCAGTATCAAGAATATAAATTCCATTCTGCAACACACCACAATCATAAAAGATCTCATCTTTATAAAACGAACAACGATTGTTCTTAACATTAATTGAAAAACCACTCATGTCTAAACACGAAATAGAAATAATATTTTTAGTAATGGCGGGAACAAAATAGCAATTCTGTAATTCTAATACTAAGCCTGAAGGCAGTGGTAAGAAGTATGTCCCTACAGCTAATGCAGCAACTCTTGCTCCATTTCCCACGCGCAGGTCAACTTCTCTTTTCTGCAGTGCTCTACTTTTCTTTAGTCCCTGCATATTTATACAAATATGAGATCTACATCCGGTATCTAATACCCAAGAAGCTAATGAAGTAGACATATTAACCTCGATAACAAAAGTACCTGAAGTAGAAGCTTCAGAAGACTTCTTTCCCTTCAAGCTTGCGAAGTAATCCTTGCAGTTTCTCTTCCAATGACCTTTCACTCCACAGTGATAACATGGGTCATCAGATTTGGTATTGTCCTTGCCTGCTTTGACTACTTTGTTATTGCCCTTAGCCTTTTTGGATGTTTTCTTAAAACTTCCTTTAACTTTCCTCTTAGTTCCCTTTGAGGAATGAATAGCTAAGACATGCCCAGTGCCAGCCTTGACATTGGGCTCCACAGTTTTAAGCAGATTAAGCAACTCAGGGAGCGTGCATTCGATCTTATTCATGTTAAAATTCATGATGAATTGTGAATAACTATCTGGCAGAGACTATAGAACTAAGTCAATACTTAGTTCATGATCCATGATAAAACCCAGTGAACTGAGTTTTTCA
>NW_019244429.1:0-1549 GCF_002742605.1 Olea europaea var. sylvestris | reverse complement strand
TTGGATTCGGTCCTTTGCTTCTATGTTCTTTCTCCCTTTTATACTTCATAGGCGATCCCTTTGTGATTAACTGCTCTAAAAAATTGCTTGATCGTCCTATAACTACCCACTTTCTTTGTAGTGACCATTTTGTCATGAAACTGTCATTTTAACTGCTGCCATTATCTTGCATCGTTCAACCGCTTTCGATTGAACCCCTTGAGTCGTGGAACGTGATAAGGTTACTTTAACAACTGCCTCAATAACTGCATTTCTTGACAATCATAATGCGTTATGTTTGTTGATACCTTGGGCGACTTGAAGATTTGGGCGAGACTCTGGGCGACCGTATGCCACTCTATTCGTTCAGATTCTGAGCGACTTACAAACTTGGGCGATGGCGTTACCGCACTATTGGGCCCCTTATTTGGGCATTCACCTTGATTCGTTCAATTGGATTTCGTTCTTTGGGCTGTCTGATTTGGGGATCCTCCAATTGGGCTTTACTCTCTGGGCTGTTCGATTTGGGCTGAATTTTTATGTGTCAACAATTACCCCCCAATGTGGCAGAATTAATAATAATTATTGAATTTTGCCATATTCACTTCACGTCTCCAGCAACGTTCGCGATTCCCAAAGAATTTCAATCATTGTTTCCCTTTATAACTTGAAAAGGTGCGTCGCTTTGCAAACCCTTATAAACTCCAAACATGCCCATTTTACTTGTATCTTTTATATTCTTGTAATGAACGTTTGGTAATAAAAAACTTTATTTGAACGTATTTCGCTCTATCTTTATTATTTTTTGATCGTCCAGAATGTTTGATTATATTTTTATCTGTTCGCATTCCCATAAAGAAGGAACATATTTTTTCAAATATTTGCCATTAATGAATCTTACGTGCTTGGTGCCATCTAAATCTTCCAAGTGGTATGCTCCATTAGGCAATACATTATTTATTTTGTATGGTCCTTCCCAGTTGGGCGACCACTTCCCGTACTTTGGATCCTTGGTATCCAAAGGGAGTATCGTCTTCCAAACTAGTTCACCCAGGCTGAACGACTTGGCTATGACTTTTTTATTATAAAATTTAGCCATTCTTTGCTTTTGAACTTGCAACCTATCCAAGACGTCCAACTTCAATTCATCTAAACTTAATAAATTTTGAACTAGCGATTCGACATACTCATCATCATTCAACTTATGTTATAAGCACACTCGAATTGATTGCACGTTGATTTCCATAGGCAAAACGGCCTCCTGTGCATAAACAAGTTGGAAAGGAGTAACTTTGGTACTTGACCGAGGTGATGTTCTATAAGCCCATAAAGCCTTATTCAAACATTCGTGCCAATTTCTGGCGTTTTCCTCTATCATCTTTCTGATGATATTTTTTAGAATCTTATTAGAAGATTCCGCTTGTCCGTTGGATTGAGCGTAGTACGGTGTGGAGTTTACTAGTTTAACCCCAAACTCGCTCAAAATTTTGTTTACTTGATCTTCATTCAAAGATGTTCCGTGATCTACCATTAAAGTTTGTGGAATTCCAAACCTATAAATAATGTGATC
>NW_019244428.1:0-1549 GCF_002742605.1 Olea europaea var. sylvestris | reverse complement strand
TTACGCTGAATTCTTCGAACGTCGACAATCCAAGCGTTCCAAATATGCAAGTGCTCATTCTTTTGAAAAATGGCCGAAATCCCAGATACGTCACGACGAAGTGTTGAGTTCCATCCAAAACGGTCGCTAAATTTCCAAAAAGTACTTATGGGCCCAAAACGGATATCGTGTGCAAAAGTTACGCTGAATTCTTCGAACGCCGACAATCCAAGCGTTCCAAATATGCAAGTGCTCATTCTTTCGAAAAGTGGCCGAAATCCCTGATACGTCACGATGAAGTGGTGAGTTCAATCCAAAAGAGTGGCTACATTTCCAAAAAGTACTTATGTGCCCAAAACGGACACCGTGTGCAAAAGTTTCGCTGAATTCTTCGAATTCCGACAATCCAAGCGTTCCAAACTTGCAAGTGCTCATTCTTTCGAAAAATGGCCAAAATCCCTGATACGTCACGACGAAGTGGTGAGTTCAATCCAAAAGAGTGGCTACATTTCCAAAAAGTACTTATGGGCCCAAAACGGACACCGTGTGCAAAAGTTATGCTGAATTTTTCTAACGCCGACAATCCAAGCGTTCCAAAAATGCAAGTGCTCATTCTTTAAAAAAATGGCCAAAATCCCCAACACGTCATGACGAAGAGGTGAGTTCAATCCAAAACGGTCGCTACACTTCGAAAAAGTACTTATATGCCCAAAACGGACACCGTGTGAAAAGTTACGCTAAATTCTTTGAACGCCGACAATCCAAGCGTTCCAAATATGCAACTGTTCATTCTTTCGAAAAATGGCCGAAATCCCTGATACGTCACGATGAAGTGGTGAGTTCAATGCAAAACGGTCGCTACATTTCCAAAGAGTACTTATGGGCCCAAAACGGACACCGTGTGCAAAAGTTATGCTGAATTCTTCGAACGTCGACAATCCAAGCTTTCCAAATATGCAAGTGCTGAGTTCAATCCAAAACGGTCGCTACATTTCCAAAAAGTACTTATGGGCCCAAAACGGACACCGTGTGCAAAAGTTACGCTGAATTTTTCGAACGCCGACAATCCATGCGTTCCAAATAAGCAAATGCTCATTCTTTCGAAAAATGGCAGAATCCCTTATACGTCACGATGAAGTGGTGAGTTCAATCCAAAACGGTCGCTTCATTTCCAAAAAGTACTTATGGGCCCAAAACGGACACCGTGTGCAAAAGTTACGCAGAATTCTACGAACATCGACAATCCAAGCGTTCCAAATATGTGGTGCTCATTCGTTAAAAAATGGCCGAAATCCCTTACACGTCACGGTGAAGTGGTGAGTTCAATCGAAACGGTCGCTACATTTCTAAAAAGTACTTATGGGCCCAAAACGGACATCGTGTGCAAAAGTTACGCTCAATTCTTCGAACGCCGACAATCCAAGAGTTCTAAATATGCAAGTGCTCATTCTTTTGAACAATGACAGAAATCCCTGATACATCATGATGAAGTGGTGAGTTCAATCCAAAACGGTCGCTTCATTTCCAAAAAGTAATTATGGGCCCAAAACGGACACCGTGTGCAAAAGTT
>NW_019244427.1:0-1549 GCF_002742605.1 Olea europaea var. sylvestris | reverse complement strand
AAATCTAATCCCTATAAGTTCTACGGATCTTCTTTGGTGGAGCTTCATCTTCGGAGGAGTCTTCCGCCTCAGGTCCGGACTCTTTGTCCATCTCAACCCGTCGCTCAGGCTCAGGATCATTCTCTAAATCATCCTCGGGTTCTTCTTCAGGATCTCTTCCTCAGCCAAAGGTTCCTCCTCTGGCTCCTCATGGATTACATCATCCCACAAATCAATCAGGGCATGGCAATACCTCTCAAACTCGATCAGGTTTGGGTTGCCTTCTAACATTTCATCCCTAACCGTGACTCCTATATCTCCCCATTGAGGTGGGAGGGAGTGTATGAGGTTATTTATGGCCTCAATATGCGTGATCTCCATACCAGCATTAACCACCATCATGCATCTCTCATAGATGTCATACACATGCTCACTAAGTGGTCGGGTCGGATCAGTTACATAGTTTTCATAGGAATGACTAGCAATTCTATAGTTCAATGCTTCTCTATATGCCCTAGCCGTTCTAGTAGACATATCTGTTGCATTTTCACATACATCATACTTTTTCTTTACTTAAAGAAAACATGCAAATATTTAAACTTTCATATCATGCAATTCCCTTTAAGCCCTTAGCTTTTGCCCAAGTCCATTACATATCTTTAAATAACACATCTCTAAATCATATCAAAGCATCATAACATAAACATAATCATTAACTTTAAACATGAACATACCTGGGTCATAGGATGAGATTGATGGATGGATGCACGATGCCATGGAATACCTTAAACTTTTCATTTTCCTTTTGTTTTGAAAAAAAAAACATACTTGGTCTACAGAACTGGCTAAACCTTGCTCTGATACCACGCTGTAACACCCCGGCCCCTAGTGGACCAGAACGCTACTTAATTTACTTAGCTTAATCGGTGGTTTAGTAACAAGTGTATATGTTTTAGTGGAAGCTTACATCTTCGAATAATAATTTAAATAACAATACTTCAAATACTTTAAACAAAAACACTGAATCATTTTTCAAAACAACAAAATGTAATTTATTTGAAGAAAACATAACTTGTTCTCACATTCTACATTATTCAAAACTTTAAAGAAACAACATTGGAAAACATTTCATAAAAATAAATCTAAATCACTTATTCACCAGATTTCCATGGGCTCGTTGCATCACTCTCCATCTTCTCCTCCATCCATGCCCGAGGTAGAATTCCTTCAATTTGTAGAGATGGGATTAAAACCGTGAGTTGAAAAACTCAATAGGTGTCATAGGTGCATTCGTGATCAAGCTATATATTTCAAAACATTAACTTTATAACTTTTCATTCATGCTGTACCCGGAGGCACCATTTGACATGAAGGGGTATGCCGTACCCGACGGCACCATTTGACATACGAACATTTCTTCACAATAGAGGGGTATGCCATACCGGAGTACCATTTGACATACAACCATTAACATAGAGGGATATGCTGTACTGGAGTACCATTTGACATATAAACATTAACATGAATCGAAACTTATAACTTAACACGATTAAACACATTGCACCTCTAC
>NW_019244426.1:0-1549 GCF_002742605.1 Olea europaea var. sylvestris | reverse complement strand
GATCATAGACAGGAACCCAAAAAATGACACTGATTGTGTCGAATAGGGATAGAGAAGCCGATGGGATTTTGAATGATTTTCCCATATGAAGATCCATCGTGTTGCCTTGTAGAACGAATAATGTGCCCATTTGGCTATACACAGCGCTAAAAATAATCCCAGTAGCCCATATGGGAAGCAAACGTATAATTGATTTAAGTTCTTCGACTTGAGTGACGGTGCAGAGTCTCCAGGCGTCAATCGAGCCCTTGACACGATCTGATTGTGTCTCCACAGCAGCCTTGTCAAAGAAACTGATTGAGAAACATAAAAAAGAGCGTTACTTTTATTTTTCTAGAGATCAATCAACTATTCACCATTAGAGAATGTTACCCGAACTGTTTTGTGTGATCAAGTTTTCTACTTCCTTGAACAGCTGATTTTTCATCTGCAGTCTCATAGAGAAGAGACTTATTCTGAGGCACTTGTACTCCAATTTTTCTGAAGGATGCAACTAGCACTTGGCCTATTCGAGTTAAGGGGCTCCCTCCGGGCCTCTGGTTGCGATAAAGGCGTGTACCCAAGAAAAAACTGACCACAGCAACTGCCATGGCCACAGCTGGGATACCAAAACCCCACCCCCACCCTACATTTGTTTGTATCCATACAAGAACAGTAGAAGCAACAAGGGCACCTATATTGATTGAGAAATAAAACCAGTTGAAGAAAGAACTTTTGTTCTTCTTTTCGGCCTCGTCAGAATCATCGAATTGATCTGCACCGAAGGAAGAAACACACGGCTTGATTCCCCCGGTACCTAGGGCGATTAGGTAAAGCCCAAGGTAGAAAAATCCAGTTTGAATGCCTGTTGGATGGCACACATTTTTCTCATCACAAAATGGTTTGAGTCCATGGACTGATGCCGATAATGTCAACAATGTCATCCCCTGTATCAAATTAGACTCAGTAGACTGAGAAGTTATTGACTTATATTCAGTATACCATAAAGGGTAAAAAGCATGAATCAAACACTAGTTTATTCAAATGAGGATCAAATCTTGGGATAAACTTAGACTTACGAAGACATAAATGATTGAGAAGGTTGCAATTGTCCAATATCGTCCCATATAGGCATCGGCTAGAAAGGCTCCCAGCAGAGGTGTGACATAGCACGTACCAGACCAATTCGTAACGTTAGTAACTGCCACAACATTGTTCTTGTTCATTTGAAATTTGAGATAATTTACCAGATTTGTGTTGATCCCATAATATGCCAACCTCTCACAACATTCATTTCCTATTCAACCAAACAATATTGGAAACATAAAGCGAAAAAACAACAAAATCGAGAGATGTTAAAACATTTCATCTACGAAATGAAGAAGAGATACCAAGGATGTAAGGACATGCTTTCCAGGTCCCAGTTTCCCGTTTGATTGCAGGTTTATTACGATAATCTGTCGTCCCATCTTTCGTATATATATCTTCTTCAGCCATGATTTTAGATACAGAAATTCACTCAATTTTCAGTGTTTGATGCCTCAATTCTGCTCAAGTAATTTAAGGAAGC
>NW_019244425.1:0-1549 GCF_002742605.1 Olea europaea var. sylvestris | reverse complement strand
TCTTGCATTAGTCTCCGTACATATCTAAAGTATTGAAGAAATTCAATACGAGTGATTGCAAACCTGTTACGTTACCTCCTGCTTATCATTTTGTTTTATCGAAGAACAATCCCCTTGCAATGAGCGTAAAGTAGAATATATGAGTAGAGTGCCTTATTCTAATGTGATTGGTTCCATAATGTATTTGATGGTTTGCACTAAACCGGATTTAAGTTTTACTGTTAGTACTCTCAATCCGTACATGGTTAATCAGGGCCCTGAACATTGGGAAGCGTTAAAGCGGCTATTAAGGTACTTGAAAAGTATGAGTGACGTAGGTTTAAATTTTAGTGCTAATAAAGAAGATGTAAAATTGAAGGATTTTGTAGATGCTGATTATGTGGGAGATAGGGATGGTAGGAAATCAACTTCGTCTTATGTGTTTACCTTATCTAATTCATGTGTTAGTTGAAAATCACAATTACAACACATTGTTGCACTATCCACTGCAGCATCAGAATATATTGCCACCACTGAAACTATTAAGAAAGCTCTATGGCTTAAAGGCCTACTTCATGAACTACGTGTCTTGAATGATTATGTGGTAGTGTATTCTGATAGTTAGTCATCTATATATTTGTGTAAGAACCCCGTTTTTCCTGAGCGCATTAAACACATTGATGTTAGACTCCACTTTATTAGAGATATAGTATCTCAAGAGGTAGTAAGACTTGAAAAGGTCCACACACACTACAACCCTTCCAATATGGACACGAAGGTACTGCCACTGGCAAAGTTTAGAAGTTGCAATGAACTTCTAAACATTGGTACAGATAAATGATTTCCAATTTTATTGATTTTTCATTAGAGGTGTCACTAATGGGAAACATTCTTTTTTGCAGGTTTTTTTACATCAAGGTGGAGGTTGTTGGACATATTTTGTCAAATGACCTCTCAGGTGATGATAGAAATCGTTTATTAATTATCAGTCGACGATTGCGATATAACTGAGTAATAAGTCAATACCAAATTGTAATGACCCGGCCGAAGAAGAGATTGGACCATTTGAAGCAACCAATTAAGTTGTGTTGCTCATGGGCCATGTTTTCACCTATTTGGATGGCTAGCTAGTTTTTGAGGCCTACACTATTGTCCACTTACATGTTATTGGACCTTAACTCATTACCTAAAACCTAACTTACCATAATTTGAGACTTGGTCCGATATATTCTCTCTACTCTTCACGCCACTATACAAGAAACAAGACTTGGTGTCTCTTTCTCCTCCATGCATGATCTCTCTCGGCCCTCACCACTTCCATCTTCTGCCATTCTCTTTAAGGCATATATCTTGGTGATATTTCCCTCCTTTGTGGTGTCCTTGAAGTCGCAAAAAGCTTAGCAACCGTAGGTGAAACATTTGTGGTGTTCTTGGGTCGTTTACTTTGGTATTGATTCGGTTTCTTGGTAAACTGAGCCTGTATATCACCTTGGTGGTTGATGATTCCTCTCCCTTACATTGATTAGAGTTGAAAATAGATTACTTAATTTAAAACTTATTCATTATTACA
>NW_019244424.1:0-1549 GCF_002742605.1 Olea europaea var. sylvestris | reverse complement strand
GGCAAATTCAATATGAGTTGAATATTAGAGATGGGGCCCACATATCTAATTAGATTGAATGAGTGCATGAAGCATTGGAGTGTAGGATGAGTAATCTATTTAGGATAATTAGTTTTTAATATCAGTTTAGATGGCAGCACTAATAACATTAAATTACAGATTCAATTAAGTACAAGAAATTATGACTATATTTAGCCCCCGTTTGTTTTTCATTTTCTGAAGAATGAGAATGAAAAATGTAGTCGTTACGGGCCCACACAAAAGATGGAAATTCAAATTTAGTGACTCGATGTAATTAATAACGATCATATTTTTCATTTTAATGAGAAAATAATGAAAACTAAACAAGGGATTAATAAGACATATGATGTGCTGACGCATATATTGTTAATGCTAGATACCGTTATGCATACTTTGGAAAAAAGACTTCATTGCCCAATGTCAACCACAATATCAAGCGGCACCGTAAAGTAGATGCAACAAGTATAATATTTTCGTGTTAGGTCAATTAATGAACTGAACATAGGTACTTTATATAGGTCATTAAATATAAAAATACTTATGATTTATTGATGAATACAGTAAATGCACTAGGATATCACTCGTGGTCCGAATTTGTAATTAAAAACTCGTCCACTTTATTTTATAGCTAATAACCCTTGATTACGGAAGTCGGAAGCACTGGTATAAATCAAACTTAATATATTATTATTTATTATATTTAATATACTTTATGTTCATCTTATTATTTTATTTTAATGGTTATGTTAAATTTTTATTTTAATTGCATAATATAAAAAGATTATACATAATTTGTAGTGTTCTAAAATGTGCATATATACTTTGTATATGCTCGATGCACTTTCAAAACGTCTCTCATATGGGGTATACAAGTGATAATGAGGTCAACTCATTTCGTGGATCACATATGCATGTTTAAACGTCAAATTAGCTCGTATTTGTGTTAAAATTTGTGTTAAATTTTTATAACGTATAAAAAGAAAAAACAAATTGAGCCCAAGACACATCAAATTAACTCAAGTCACCCAAATCTAGGAATTATATACAACCATATGTAGGATTTTTGATAATACATAAAACAATAATTTAGAAAATCAAGAAAAGGCACGGCTGGACGTGCGGGTGCCACCTTTTTATGATAAAGACGGAACCGTAGAGATTAGAACCGATCGCATCAGCATTTTAGCATCTTGCAGCTAAAAGCACAAGGGAAAATTGCAGCAGTCCCTAATTTTTTAAATTTTTTTCAAAATTTATCCTAACTTTCAATTTATATCAATTAAAGCTCCTAACCTTTCATAAATATGAAGTAGAGGTTCAAATGGATGAAACCATCCATTTGACCGTTAATTAACTAAAAAATTGACTTTGAGCATAATTTTTTAACTAATTTTAAAGGATAATAAGGTAAATTTATTTTTTTTATTTTTTTACATAAAATAATTAAATAAAAAAAATTCACCCCAATCACCCCACCCTCGTGAAAAATGGAAAAGGCAATGGTCGACACCTTCTTTCCCAACTTCTA
>NW_019244423.1:130492-142376 GCF_002742605.1 Olea europaea var. sylvestris | reverse complement strand
AATTTGACTAAAATTTCATCAGAATTTTGAGTTTTGGCACGTTTCCATTAAAATTTCACTAGAATTTCATCAAGGTTTTGATCATTGCCATATTTTCAATCAAATTTGACAAAAACTTCATCAAGGTTTTGATCGTCAGCGCGTTTCCAATCAAATTTGACTAAAATTTTATCAGGGTTTTGATCATTGGTGTGTTTTCAATCCAATTTGACTAAATTTCACTTGACTTTTGTGCATTGGTACATTTCCACTCAAATTTGACAAAAATTTCATCAAGGTTTTGATCGTTAACGCGTTTTCAATCTTGTTGACGTAAAATTTCATCGGGGTTTTGATTGTTGGCACATTTCTAATCAAATTTGACTAAAATTTCATCTGTGCTTGGTTCATTGATGCATTTCCAATCGAATTTTACTAAAATTTAACCTGCATTTAGTTCGTCAACACGTTTCAAATCAAATTTGACTAAAATTTCACCCGTATTTTGTTTATTGGCACGTTTCCAATCAAATTTTGCGGATATTTCACCAGGGTTTTGTTCATTCGTGCATTTCCAATCGAATTTGACCAAAATTTCATAAGGTTCTCATCGTTGGCATGATTCCAATCAAATTCGAATAAAATTTCGTCAGTGATCTGATCGTTGGTGCCTTTCCAATCGAATTTGACTAAAATTTCGTCAAGGTTTTGCTCTTTGGCATGTTTCAAATCAAATTTGACAAAACTTTCATCAGGGTTATGAGTCTTGCCACATTTTCAATAAAATTTGACTAGAATTTCGTCAAGGTTTTGATCGTTGCCCCATTTTCAACCAAATTTGACAATATTTTCATCATAATTTTGATCATTGGCATGTTTTTAATCAAATTTGACTAAAATTTCTCCTGTGTTCTGTTCATTGGCGCGGTTCCAATCAAATTTGGCTACATTTTCCCCGAATTTTGTTCATTAGCAGGTTTCCAATCAAAATTTACTGATATTTAGACTGGGTTTTGTTCATGAGTGCATTTCCAATCAAATATGACTGAAATTTAACATGTGTTTTGTTCCTCAACACATTTCAAATGAAATTTGACTAAAATTTCACCAAATTTTGTTTATTGGCACGTTTCCAAGCAAAATTTATGGATATTTCACTTGGGTTTTGTTCATTGGTGCGTTTCCAATCAAATTTGATTAAAATTTCATAAGGTTCTTATCGTTGGCACGGTTTTGATCAAATTCAACTAAAATTTTGTCAGGGATTTGATCGTTGGCACGTTTCCAATCGTATTCGATAAAATTTCATCAAGGTTTTGTTCTTTGGCTTGTTTCCAATCAAACTTGACAAAACTTTCATCAGAGTTTTGAGTCTTGGCATGTTTTTAGTGAAATTTGACTAGAATTTCATTAGGGTTTTGATCGTTGTCTCATTTTCAATCAAATTTAAAAAGAAAAATTTCATCAGGATTTTGATTGTTGGCGCGTTTCCAATCAAATTTGACCAAAATTTTATCAGGGTTTTGATCGTTGATGTGTTTTCAATCAAACTTGACTAAAATTTTACAAGAGTTTTGCTCATTGGCGCGTTTTCAATCAAATTTGACTACATTTCACTCGAATTTTGTTCATCGGCACGTTTCCAATAAAAATTTATTGATATTTAACCTCGGTTTTGTTCATTAGTGCATTTCCAATCAGATGTGACAAAAATTTCACTTGGATTTTGTTCGTCGGGGCGTTTTGAATCAAATTTGACTGAAATTTCATCTTGGTTCTGATTGTTGGTGTGTTTTTAATCAAACCTGAATAAAATTACAACTGAGTTTTGTTCATTGGCACATTTCCAATCAAATTTGACTAAAATTTCATATGGGTTTTGATTGTTGGTGTATTTTTAATCAAGTCTGGATGAAGTTTTGTTCACTAGCACGTTTTCAATCAAATTTGACCAAAATTCCATCTAGGTTTTGATTGTTGGTGTGTTTTTTTTTTATCAAATCTGAATAAAATTTCACCTGAGTTTTGTTCATTGACGTGTTTCCAATCAAATTTGACAAATAATTCACCTAGGTGTTGTTCATCTACACGTTTCCAATCAAATTTGACTAAAATTTGAATTAGATTTTTTTCGTTGGCACATTTTCGGTCAAAATTTATTAAAATTTCATCAAAGTTTTGATGGTTAGCGAGTTTTCAATCATACTCGAGTAAAATTTCATCGGAGTTTTGATTGTTGGGGTGTTTCCAGCCAAATTTGACAAAAAATTTACCTACGCTTGGTTCATTGATGTGTTTTCAATCGAATTGGACAAAAAATTAACCTGTGCTTTATTCGTCGACAGGTTTAGAATCAAGTTTAACTAAAATTTCACTTGAATTTTGTTTATTGACACGTTTACAATCAAATTTTATGGATATTTCACCTGTGTTATGTTCATTTGTGCGTTTCCAATCAAATTTGAATAAAATTTAATATGGTTCTGATCATTGGCATGTTTCCAGTAATTTAACTAAAATCACATCAGGGATTTGATCGTTGGTGCGTTTCCAATCGAATTCGACTAAATTTCATCAAGGTTTTGTTATTTGGCGTGTTTCTAATCAAATTTGACAAAAATTTCATCAGGATTTTGAGTCCTAGCACGTTCCCAATAAAATTTGACTTGAATTTCATCAAGGTTTTGATCGTTGCCACGTTTTCGATCAAATTTGACAAAAATTTCATTAGGATTTTGATCGTTGACAGGTTTCCAATCAAATTTGACTAAAATTTGATAGGGGTTTTTATCGTTGACGTGTTTTCAATCAGATTTGACTAAAATTTCACCTCAAATTTGTACATTGGCATGTTTCCAATCAAAATTGACAAAAATCTCATCAAAGTTTTGATGGTTGGTGCGTTTTCAATCATATTCGAGTAAAATTTCATTGGGTTTTGATTGTTAGCGTATTTCTAATCAAATTTGACTAAAATTTCACCTTTGCCTGGTTCGTTGTTGTGTTTCCAATCTAATTTGACTAAAATTTAACCCGTGTTCTGTTTGTCAACACATTTCGAATCAAATTTGACTAAAATTTCACCCGAATTTTGTTTATTGGCACATTTTAAGCAAATTTTACGGATATTTCACCTGGGTTTTTTTCATTGGTGCGTTTCCAATCAAATTTGACTAAAATTTCATAAGGTTCTTATCATTGGCACGGTTCTGATGAAATTCGACTAAAATTTTGTCGGGGATTTGATTGTTGGCAGGTTTCCAATCAAATTCAACTAAAATTTCATCAAGGTTTTGTTCTTTGGCGCGTTTCCAATTAAATTTGACAAAACTTCCATTAGGGTTTCGAGTCTTGGAATGTTTTTGGTGAAATTTGACTAGAATTTCATCAGGATTTTGTTCGTTGGCGCGTTTTCAATCAAATTTGACCAAAATTTTATCCGGGTTTTGATCATTGGTGTGTTTTCAATCAAATTTGGCTAAAATTTCACTTGAGTTTTGTTCATTGGTGCGTTTCCAATCAAATTTGACAACATTTCACTCAAATTTCATTCATCGACACGTTTACAAAAAAAGTTATTGATATTTAGCCTGGGTTTTGTTCATTAGTGCATGTCCAATCAGATGTGACAAAAATTTCACTTGGATTTTGTCTGTCGACGCGTTTTGAATCAAATTTGACTGAAATTTCATCTTGGTTCTAATTGTTGGTGTGTTTTCAATCAAATCTGAATAAAATTACACCTGAGTTTTGTTCATTGTCACGTTTTCAAACAAATTTGACTAAAATTTCATATGGGTTTTGATTGTTTGTGTGTTTTCAATCAAGTCTGAATAGAATTTCACTTTAGTTTTGTTTATTGGCGTGTTTTCAATCAAATTTGACCAAAAATTCCATCTGGGTTTTGATTGTTTGTGTGTGTGTTTTTTTTTTATCAAATCTGAATAAAATTTCATCCGAGTTTTGTTCATTGGTGCGTTTCCAATCAAATTTGACAAATAATTCACCTGGGTGTTGTTCATCTGCACGTTTCCAATCAAATTTGACTAAATTTTAAATTAAATTTTGTTTGTTGGTACATTTTCGATCAAAATTTATTAAAATCCCATCAAGGTTTTGATGGTTAGCATGTTTTCGATCATACTCGAGTAAAATTTTATCGGAGTCTTGATTGTTGGCGCGATTCCAACCAAAATTGACAAAAAATTTACCTGCGCTTTGTTCGTTGATACATTTCCAATCGAATTTGACAAACCTTTAACCTGCGTTTTATTCATCGATAGGTTTCGATTCAAATTTGACTAAAATTTCACCTGAATTTTGTTTCTTGGCAATTTTACAATCAAATCTTAAGGATATTTCACCTGAGTTATGTTCATTAGTGCGTTTCCAATCAAATTTGAATAAAATTTAATATGGTTCTGATCGTTGGCACGATTCCAATAATTTGACTAAAATCACATCAGGGATTTGATCGTTTGCGCATTTTCAATCGAATTCGACTAAATTTCATCAAGGTTTTGTCATTTGGCATGTTTCTAATCAAATTTGGGAAAATTTCATCAAGATTTTAAGTCTTGGCAAGTTTCCAATAAAATTTCATCAGGGTATTGATCGTTGCCACATTTTTGATCAAATTCGACAAAAATTTCATTAGGATTTTGATCGTTGGCATGTTTTTAATCAAATTTGATTAAAATTTCACTTCAATTTTGTGCATTGGCACGTTTCCAATCAAATTTGACTAAAATTTCATCCAAGTTTTTATGGTCGGAGCGTTTTCAATCATATTCGAGTAAAACTTCATCGGGGTTTTGATTGTTGGCGCATTTCTATTCACATTTGACTAAAATTTCATATGCGCTTGGTTCGTCTATGGGTTTCCAATCAAATTTGACTAAAATTTAACTTGCTTTTTGTTCGTCAACACTTTTCGAATCAAATTTGATTAAAATTTCACCAAAATTTTATTTATTGGCACGTTTCCAAGCAAATTTTACAGATATTTCACCTAGGTTTTGTTCATTGCTGCGTTTCCAATCAAATTTGACTAAAATTTCATAAGGTTCTTATCGTTGGCATGTTTCCTATCGAATTCGACTAAAATTTCATCAAGGTTTTTTCTATGGCATGTTTCCAATCAAATTTGACAACTTTCATTAGGGTTTTAAGTCTTGGCATGTTTTCAGTGAAATTCGATTAGAATATCATCAAGGTATAAAATTTGACAAAATTTTCAACAAGATTTTGATCGTTGGCGTGTTTCCAATCAAATTTGATTATTCGGGTTTTGATCGTTGGCGCGTTTTCAATCAAATTTGACTAAAATTTCACCTGAGTTTTGTTCATTGGCGCGTTTCCAATCAAATTTAACAAATAATTAACCTGGGTGTTGTTCTTCTACGTGTTTCCAATTAAATTTGACTAAAATTTAAATTACATTTTGTTCGTTGGCACATTTTTGATCAAAATTTATTGAAATTTCATCAAGATTTTGATGGTTAGCGCGTTTTCAATCGTAGTCGAGTAAAATTTAATCGGAGTCTTGATTGTTGGCACGATTCCAACCAAATTTGACAAAAAATTTACCTGCGATTGGTTCGTTTATGCATTTCCAATCGAATTTGACAAACCTTTAACCTGCATTTTATTCATCGATAGGTTTCAAATCTAGTTTGACTAAAATTTCAACTGAATTTTATTTATTAGAACGTTTACAATCAAATTTTAAGGATATTTCACCTGATTTATGTTCATTGATGCATTTCCAATCAAATTTGAATAAAATTTAATATGGTTCTAATCGTTTGCACGAATCCAATCATTTGACTAAAATTACATTAGGGATTTTATCATTGGCGCGTTTCCAATCGAATTCGACTAAAGTTCATCAAGGTTTTGTTCTTTGGCGTTTATGAGTGATTTACACTCATTATATTATGCCATTAATTTCATGATTTTGCTATCTTGGAGAGTATTTTAGAAGTGCTAACAAGTGATTTTGGTGTTGTTTTGTAGATTGATGGAAGTGGAGAAAACAAGAGCTAAAAGAGGTCAAAGGAAGGAAATAGGCAAAAGCTAGCGAAATTGGATGAAATGACCAAAACGTAAGAGATCCAAAGTTCGAGGATTAAAATGCAATTAATCAAAAGTCGTGTCGAAACTTGAAATGAAGATCTGAGAGTTCTAGAAGCCAATTGGATGAAGGAAGGTGTCAAAGGGATCAAATTTAGTCAAGATATGATCATAAATCATTTTCCAACCAAAAAGTTTTGCGTCGGAGTTTTGGTCTCACATTTAGACTCGTTTTGACATAGTAAACGATCGAATTGGAGAATGATTCCTGAAGAAAAATTGTAGTCCTTTGAATTAGCTTTCCAACACATCTTGAATCACTTCAATCGGATATCGAACGAAAAAGTTATGACAAAAATACTGAAAACTATCTAGTGCAACCGAAGTAGTCCTCAGCGCCCAGGCGCCATGATGCTGAAATTTTGACAGAAAGTCAGCGCCTAGGCGCCCAAATCGTAGCGCCCAGGCACCGCCGTGCGAGACTAATTTTTTTAGGTTTTTACCATTCTTTTTCGGCCCAACTCATCTCCAAATCTTTCCCTAAACTCCAAGACATTATAAACACAGAATTGAAGACCTAAATTAGTGGGGAGCCGCACACTAAAAATCTATGGAATCAAGCCACGCGTTCTTGACATATTGGAAAAAAAATAACAAGAAGGGAGATTCAAAGGAGAAATTTAAGAAGATTAACACCAAGAATTGAAGATTGGAAGCACTCATTAGAAGAGGAAGGAGATCTTGGTGCAAGAATTCCACTTTTTCTTCTACATCTTTATTTCAAACTCGGTGATGTATTCTAAGACAATCTCCTATTTTTCTTCCATTATTATGAATAGTTAAATTTGATTTTAGGGCGAACAACGTAATCTTTTGGAACCCTTTATTTCATGCAATTGAGATTCTAGTGCTTTTATATTTCATGTGTTGATTTTAATGTTGTTCTTAATACATTTAATTACTTGGTCCCTAATTAGATGATTTGTGAACAATGATTGTGTAGAGATGCGGATTATTTGTTTAGACCACATGTTAAAATCCGGTAAATTGATATAATGTGTAGAGATACCTATATTGATTGCTGCGGTCGTGTGTGAATTCTTAGAACCAATGTTTCGTTTAATTAAATTTAATTTGCATAGAGATATGGAATTAAACTAATTAAATAGGCTCAATGAGAACTCGAGAGGGGTAAGTTGAATACAATAGAAGAATTCCATCGAACACTACCTTAGGTTTTATGAATCTTGATTTATGAAGTAAAGGTGACCAACAGGTGAAATATTTCCGCCCTAACGTCCATTTATTGTTTGAATTCTCAATCACTTTTCGTTGAATCCAATCGCATTTTTAAGTCTTTAGAATAAAAATCACATTTAATCATTATTTTTGTTTATTTTCGTCAAATAGAAGTTAGAAATAATAAATTGGGTATTAAAAGTACAGTCATCGTGGGAACGATAATCCGGACTCAAAAGGTCCACTTACTACTTGTTACGATCCATTCACTTGCGGGATAAAATCGACAACAAGTTTTTGGCGCCGTTGCGGGGGACTGTTTCTTTTAGTCTTAATTTTGTTTTTTGACTGTTATTTGATTTGTTTATTTTTCTTTTAATTACAGAAAATTGTGTTCGTTGTATGCTCCGTGCCCAAGGCGACGATCTTGAACCGTTTGATTCAGAGATAGAACGTACCTTCAGACGAAGACACAAGGAACACAAACAAAAACAGCAACTTCAAATGGCTGACAATCAACAAATCCATATCCCTATTCAGCCGATTGGACAAATGGCCACAAGAGTGGCACCACCGGAACAACAGCATGAGCGAAGGGAAATAAATGAAGGGGATTTGCCAGTATCAATGTTCCTGACGCCTATAGTAGCACCCATGCACTCCAGCATCGCGTATCCAGATTTTGGGGTGAATAGCTTTTAGATCAGGCCAGATTGGATCAACTTGATGAGCAACACTCTGCAATTCTATGGGCTACCTCATGAGAATCCGAACACACATATCTCCAGATTTCTCAGAAATTTTCAGAACTTCCATGCTCCGGGGGTCAATGACGATGCTATTAAATTACGACTATTTCCATTTACATTGAGAGATGCTGCATTGGAGTGGTTAGATGTGGAGCATCATGCCAGCATTACTACATGGGAAGAACTGATCAGGAAATTCTGCAACAAATTCTTCCCACCAGCCAGAGTAGCTAAAATCAGATTGGAAATTCAAACTTTTCAACAGAAAGAGGGAGAAAGCTATCACGAGGCATGGAATAGATTTAATGAGCTGATGAGAAAATGTCCAAACCATGGAATCACTCAAGGAAACCAAGTGTAGTACTTCTACAGCGGACTTACATCATTGTCAAAATCTCAAGTTGATGCGTCTGCTGGTGGATCAATCATAGGGAAATCAGTGCAACAAACCATGGACCTATTTGAGTTAATTGCCACCACACATTGAATGTTCTCATCAGAAAGAGTGGTACCACCAAAGGCAGGAGGAATGTATGAATTAGACAGCACAACATCTACCAACGCACAGATAGCATCTTTAACAAAACAGGTAGAGTTACTTGTAAAATTGCAAACACATGGAGCAAATGCAATGATGGTAAGTTCAGCATGTGAGAATTGTGGGAGAAATCATGCTACAGAGAGCTGCATGATGCTCAATTCTTCAGAGGAACAAGTAAACTTTATTCAAAATAGCTCCCGTAATTTCAACTCATATGGTAACAATTTCCAACAAGAAAGAAGACCAAGTTTGGGGGAGATGTTTCAACAATATGTGCAGAAGACGGACAAGGTGTTCCGGCAAATTGACACGAACTTTCAAAATCAGTAGGCATCCATAAAAAAACTGGAGACACAAATTGGTCAGATAGCACAACAACTTGCAGAACGTCCACAAGGGACATTGCCAGGCAATACAATGATAAATCTTAAGGAACAGTTGATGGCAATTGAAGTAGTGGAGAACGATCTACCCAGGGCCCCCGTAAAAGTAAAACCATATGTACCTCCACTTCCGTTTCCCCAAAGACTTTGAAAGAAGTCGATGGAGCAAAATATTCATGTCATAAATACAAAGAGCGAGGTACAATCATCAGAGATCACTACAGAGAGACCCAAAAGAAAAGATGACCAAGAAGTGATTGATGAAGTTACAAGGGTAGAAAAATCTGCACCAAATGCAACTGAAAATAGAGAAGGTATAGAAATATCAGCTGCCAAAGCACCAAGTCTAGACAAAGCATACATGCCTCCCATTCCCTTTCCTCAAAAGCTCAAGAAGAACAAACAAAGCACAAACTATGAAAATTTCCTCGATGTTCCAGATCAATGTGTCGTTCATTGATGCGTCTTCAGAGGAACAAGTAAACTTTATTCAAAATAGCTCCCGTAATTTCAACTCATATGGTAACAATTTCCAGCAAGAGAGAAGACCAAGTTTGGGGGAGATGTTTCAACAATATGTGCAGAAGACGGACAAGGTGTTCCGGCAAATTGACACGAACTTTCAAAATCAGTAGGCATCCATCAAAAAACTGGAGACACAAATTGGTCAGATAGCACAACAACTTGCAGAACGTCCACAAGGGACATTGCCAGGCAATACAATGATAAATCCTAAGGAACAGTTGATGGCAATTGAAGTAGTGGAGAACGATCTACCCAGGGCCCCCGTAAAAGTAAAACCATATGTACCTCCACTTTCGTTTCCCCAAAGACTTTGAAAGAAGTCGATGGAGCAAAATATTCATGTCATAAATACAAAGAGCGAGGTACAATCATCAGAGATCACTACAGAGAGACCCAAAAGAAAAGATGACCAAGAAGTGATTGATGAAGTTACAAGGGTAGAAAAATCTGCACCAAATGCAACTGAAAATAGAGAAGGTATAGAAACATCAGCTGCCAAAGCACCAAGTCTAGACAAAGCTTACATGCCTCCCATTCCCTTTCCTCAAAAGCTCAAGAAGAACAAACAAGACACAAACTATGAAAAATTCCTCGATGTTCTCAAGAAGCTCCAGATCAATGTTCCGTTCATAGATGCTATACTACAAATTTCAAGCTATAAGAAGTTTTTGAGAGAGATGTTGACAAAGAAAAGAAAGCTTCCGGAGTTTGAAACCGTGGCATTAACTGAGGAAAGTAGTGCAAGAGTCCTGAGAAAATTGCCTCCTAAATTGAAGGATCCAGGGAGTTTTACTTTACCTGTTTCAATTGGAAATTCCTATTCATCTAATGCATTGTGTGACACTGGTGCTAGTATCAATCTAATGTCGTATTCTGCTTACAGAAAATTGGGACTAGGTGAAGTCAACTCAACATCAATAACGCTACAACTCGCTGATAGAACAATCACAAGGCCACGTGGCAAAGTTGAGGATGCACTCGTCAAAGTAGGAAATTTAATATTTCCTATGGATTTTATTGTATTGGACATACCAGAAGATCGAGACATTCCAATTATATTGGGTCGACCATTCTTAGCAACCGGACGAACTCTTATTGATATGGAAAAGGGAGAACTAATCTTGAGGGTGGAGGACAAGCAGGAGATATTCAATATTTACATCCAATATGAAAAACCTCCCAATAAAATGATTGCTATAGAATTGATGAAGAAGAGCCATCTGATCAACGAAGCTGTCAGAATAAAAAAAAAATTTTTGGAGAACTTCTTGGTAGAGATAAGAATGGACAAATCAAAATTTGGAGAGCAAAAAAGGACGGCATCAATGAAAATTGCACAGAGTGCAATGATGGAATAACTTGATTTGAGCCACCATGATAAACCAGCGGCACAAGTCAAGCTAATGACTTAAAAGAAGCGCTTCTTGGGAGGCAACCCAAGCTTTTATTTTATTTTATTTATTTTGTTTTCAAAGTTCTAAGATAGTTTAATTTATAGTTTATTTAGGAATCATCACCCATACACCTTCTATCCATAGGTCTTGGAGTAATTAAGTTGGTTATTAGATGTTTGAGCTAAGTAATCCTTGTTCCATAAGTTTAATTTTTCAAATTTAATTTTTCAGGAACATGACGTCGCAGAACACTCAAACCAACATGGACATGGAGAAAATGAGACAAATCTCAAGTTTGGGGGAAAATGTAGAAGAAGAGTCAATCAAATGCAACACCAAGACACCACAACATCATAGGCAATACTGACATTTCAGGGAAGTCCTCCTCATTTTCCTTTAAATTTCACATTGAGGACAATGTTTCAATTAAGTTTGGGGGAGTGACATCATTTGCTTACATTGTTGAGTTTCTCGAATGCTTATGTGTGATTTGCTTATTTTATGTGTTTGTGTTTTTATTCCAAAAAAAAAATTCATTTCGTGTTTTTGCATGCTTGTGTGTGTTAGATAACCTTGCCGGTATTGATATGTGTAATTGAGAACATGCATTGATTTATGAATCGTGGACGAGTTATGTGTTTGAGTTAGATTTTTGCTTATTCATGTGAAACGAAAATTATTTTTTGCACGTGAGTTGATTGTAGCGTTGTGCATGAGGAGGTTGATTCATGTTTATAGGTTGAAATAGAGAACTAAGATGCTAAATTCAAACAACCATTAAACATCACAATACCCTTAAACCAAACTTAGGACGTTTGGATGATTTCACTATTGTAGGGAAGTTTGGAGATAAATGTGGATTTCGTGTGTGTTAATTTTTGTGTGGATTGTCTGAGACCAATAGGATGAAAATTGGGTGAAAGCCTTAAGTTAGAGGTCGATTTTCGAGGATAGGTGTTTAATAAGGGGCATTGCACGAATCACCGCATAATAATAAAA
>NW_019244423.1:124600-130298 GCF_002742605.1 Olea europaea var. sylvestris | reverse complement strand
GGGTCATTTAGAAAGCTTAAGGGAGAGACATCCACACAAAGAGTGATTAAAGAATAAAAATATATATGAAAAAAAATTAATTAAAAACAAAAAAAAGAGAAAAAATAGATATCAGATGCCTTGATTAAGCCCCGAACACTTGTTTTAGAGGATTAGACCTTTGATAAGGGGTTAGTAACTTAGTTGATTCCTAGAGGTTGAAGCAGTCAAAAATAAGGAGAATCCTCATTTATTGACATGTGGAACTACAATCAGTAAAATCTAACCAAACTTGAGTGGTGTAAGAAATTAGTATTGAAAATTTAACTTTAGGTTACACCCTTGGAAAGAGAAAAGAAAATAAGTTTGGGGGTGTGTGAATCCCACGAGCAAAGTAAGGAAAAATTTGACTTCTAAGGTCGGGAATTGGGTCAACTTATTATTGTACAGCGTTACACTTGACTCTCCACACACACACACACATGTTTTGCATTGAATAAGTGAGAATTTAACTTTTGCATTATAGCTTTGAAGTGGTTCATGGAATCGAAGTTATGTTTTTAATTCTAAGACATGAAGGCAAGCTATCTAGCGAAATTTATTTTAAGTGATTTTGTTTGTCTTAGTTGTGCTTGTATGTCCATTAATTATTTTACGGGTTTTGGTGTTTGCTCGAGGACAAGCAAAAGATTAAGTTTGGGGGTGTTTCATGAGTGATTTATACTCATTATATTATTCCATTAATTTCATGATTTTGCTATCTTGGAGAGTATTTTAGAAGTGCTAACAAGTGATTTTGGTGTTGTTTTGTAGATTGATGGAAGTGGAGAAAACAAGAGCTAAAAGAGGTCAAAGGAAGGAAATAGGCAAAAGCTAGCGAAATTGGATGAAATGACCAAAACGTAAGAGATCCAAAGTTCGAGGATTAAAATGAAATTAATCAAAAGTCGTGTCGAAACTTGAAATGAAGATCCGAGAGTTCTAGAAGCCAATTGGATGAAGGAAGGTGTCAAAGGGATCAAATTTAGTCAAGATATGATCATAAATCATTTTCCAACCAAAAAGTTTTGCGTCGGAGTTTTGGTCTCACATTTAGACTCATTTTGACATAGTAAACGATCGAATTGGAGAATTATTCCTGAAGAAAAATTGTAGTCCTTTGAATTAGATTTCCAACACATCTTGAATCACTTCAATCGGATATCGAACGAAAAAGTTATGACAAAAATACTGAAACCTGTCCAGTGCAACCGAAGTAGTCATCAGCGCCCAGGCGCCATGATGCTGAAATTTTGATAGAAAGTCAGCGCCTAGGCGCCCAAATCGTAGCGCCCAGGCACCGCCGTGCGAGAGTAATTTTTTTAGGTTTTTACCATTCTTTTTCGGCCCAATTCATCTCCAAATCTTTCCCTAAACTCCAAGACATTATAAACATAGAATTGAAGACCTAAATTAGAGGGGAGCCGCACACTAAAAATCTATGGAATCAAGCCACGCGTTCTTGACATATTGGGAAAAAAACAACAAGAAAGGAGACTCAAAGGAGAAATTTAAGAAGATTAACACCAAGAATTAGAGATTGGAAATACTCATTGGAAGAGGAAGGAGATCTTGGTGCAAGAATTCCACTTTTTTCTTCTACATCTTTATTTCAAACTCGGTGATGTATTCTAATACAATCTCCTTTTTCTTCCATTATTATGAGTAGTTAAATTTGATTTTAGGGCGAACAATGTAATCTTTTGGAACCCTTTATTTTATGCAATTGAGATTCTAGTGCTTTTATATTTCATGTGTTGTTCTTAATACATTTAATTACTTGATCACTAATTAGATGATTTGTGAACAATGATTGCGTAGAGATGCGGATTATTTGTTTAGACCACATGTTAAAATCTGATAAATTGATATAATGTGTAGAGATACCTATATTGATTCCTGCGGTCGTGTGTGAATTCTTAAAACCAATGTTCCGTTTAATTAAATTTAATTTACATAGAGATATGAAATTAAACTAATTAAATAGGCTCAATGAGAACTCGAGAGGGGTAAGTTGAATACAATAGAAGAATTCGACTGAACACTATCTTAGGTTTTATGAATCTTGATTTATGAAGTAAATGTGACCAATAGGTGAAATTGTTCCGCCCTAACGTCCATTTATTGTTTGAATTCTCAATCACTTTTCGTTGAATCCAATCGCATTTTTAAGTCTTTAGAATAAAAATCACATTTAATCATTGTTTTTGATTTATATTCGTCAAATAGTAGTTAAAGAAAGATTAAATCAAGTGCAAGAAAATAGTCCTTGCGGGATCGATAACGGGACTCTTAGGTCCACTATTACTTGTTACGGGTCGTATACTTGCGAAACAAAATTTTACAACAGGCATCATTAGGATTTTGAGTCTTGGCACGATTGCAATAAAATTTAACCAGAATTTTATCAGGGTTTTGATTGTTGATGTGTTTTTAATCAAATCTGAATAAAATTTCGCCTAAGTTTTGTTCACTGGGGCATTTCCAATCAAATTTGACAAAAATTTCACCAGGGTTTTGTTCATTTGTGTGTCTCGAAAGTTTGACTAAATTTTAAATTCGGTTTTGTTTGTTGGCACATTTTCGATCAAAATTTACTAAAATTTCATGAAGGTTTTGATGGTTAGCGCATTTTCAATCATATTCGAGCAAAATTTTACCGGGGTTTTGAATATTGGCGTGTTTACAACCAAATCTGACAAGAATTTCACCTGCACTTGGTTCGTTGATGCATTTCCAATCGAATTTGACCAAAATTTAACCTGCGTTTTGTTCGTCGACAGGTTATGAATCAAATTTGACCAAAATTTCACCCGGATTTTGTTTATCGACATGTTTACAATCGAATTTTATTATTATTATTTCACCTGAGTCTTGTTCATTGGTGTGTTTCCTATCAAATTTGACTAAAATTTAATATGGTTCAGATTGTTGGTGTGATTCCAATAATTCGACTAAAATTACATCAGGGATTTGATCGTTGGCTCGTTTCCAATTGAATTTGACTAAACTTCATCCTGATTTTGTTCTTTGGCGTGTTTCCAATCAAATTTGACAAAAATATCATCAAGATTTTGAGTCTTGGCACATTTCCAATTAAATTTTACTAGATTTTCATCCGAGTTTTGATCGTTGCCATGTTTTCGATCACATTTGACAAAAATTTCATAAGGATTTTGATCGTTGGACGTTTCCAATCAAATTTGACCAAAATTTTACCAGGGTTTTGATCGTTGGCATATTTTCAATCAAATTTGGCTAAAATTTCACTTGAATTTTGTTCATTAGCGTGTTTTCAATCAAATTTGACTACATTTCCCCCGGATTTTGTTCATCACAGGTTTTCAATCAAAATTTAATGATATTTAACCTGGTTTTTGTTTATTAGTGCGTTTCCAATCAAATACGATAAAAATTTCGCTTGGATTTTTTTCATCGTCCTATTCGGAATCAAATTTTAATGAAATTTCATTTGAGTTCTGATTGTTGTGTTTTCAATCAAATCCGAATAAAATTTCACGTGAGTTTTGTTCATTGGCATGTTTTCAATCAAATTTGACAAAAATTTCACCTGAATTTTGATTGTTGGTGTGTTTTTAATCAAATCTAAATAAAATTTCACCTGAGTTTTGTTCATTGGTGCGTTTCCAATCAAATTTGACAAAAATTTCCCTTGAATTTTGTTCATTTGCCCGTTTAATCAAATTTGTCTAAGATTTAAATTAGGGTTTGTTCGTTGGCACCTTTCCGATCAAATTTTCCTGAAATTTCATCAAAGTTTTGATGGTTGGCGCATTTTTAATCATATTCGAGTAAAATTTCATTAGGGGGTTTTTGTTGTTGGCGCGTTTCCAACCAAATCTAACAAAACTTACACCTGCACTTGGTTTGTTGATGCATTTTCGATCGAATTTGACAAAAATTTCACCTGCGTTTTGTTCATTGGCCCGTTTCCAATCAAATTTGATTACAATTCATTAGGATTTTGTTGATCGGCATGTTTCGAATCAAAATTTACAGATATTTAACATGAATTTTTTGTTCATTACGGCGTTTCCAATCAAATGTGACAAAAATTTCACTTGGAATGTTCGTCGACCCTTTTTGAATCAAATTTGACTAAAATTTCATCTGGGTTCTGATTGTTGGTGTGTTTTCAATCAAATTTGAATAAAATTTCACCTGAGTTTTGTTCATGGGAACGTTTCCAATCAAATTTGTCTAAAATTTCATCAGGATTTTGATTGTTGGTGTTTTTTTAATTAAATCTGAATAAAATTTCACCCGAGTTTTGTTTATTAGTGCATTTCCAATCAAAATTGAAAAAAATTTCACCTGGATTTTGTTCATTTGTGTGTTTTCCAAATTCAACTAAAATTCAAATTAGGTTTTGTTCGATGGCACCTTTCCGACCAAATTTTACAAAAATTTCTTCAAGGCTTTGATAGTTGGCGCGTTTTCAATCATATTCAAGTAAAATTTCATCGGGCTTTGATTGTTGGCGCTTTTCCAACTAAATTTGACAAAAATTTCACCGGCACTTGGTTCGTTGATGCGCTCCCAATCGAATTTGACTAAAATTTAACCTACATTTTGTTCGTCGACACGTTTCGAATTAACTTTGACTAAAATTTCACCTGAATTTTATTTATTAGCACGTTTCCAATCAAATTTTACAGATATTTCACAGCAATTCGCCAAAAACAAACAAAGCCGAAGTCATCATGAAATCAAAATCCACTTTTTGTTGGCTCGATTCTAATCGAATTAGTCTAGCAATTCGCCAAAAATGAACAAACCCAAAGTTATCATGAAATCAAAAACCACTTTCCAATGGCTCGATTCCAATCGAATTAGACTAGCAATTCGCTAAAAACTAACAAACCCGAAGTTATCATGAAATCAAAAACCACTTTTCATTGGCTTGATTCCAATAGAATTAAAGCAGCAATTCGTCAAAAAAGAGCCAACCCAAAGTTATCATGAAATCAAAACCCACTTTTCATTGGGTTGATTCCAATCGAATTAGACTAGCAATTTACCAAAAACGAATAAACCCGAAGTTATCATGAAATCAAAAACCACTTTTCATTGGCCCAAATCCAATTGAATTCCACTAGCAATTCGTCAAAAATGAACAAACCTAAAGTTATCATGAAATCAAAAATCACGTTTCATAGGCTCGATTCCAGTCGAATTGCACTAGCAATTCGCGAAAAATGAACAAACCCGAAGTTATCACGAAATCAAAGGCCACGTTTCATTGGCTAGATTCCAATCGAATCAGATTAGCAGTTCGCCAAAAACTAACAAAGCCGATGTTATCATTAAATCAAAAAGCACTTTTCATTGGCTCGATTCCAATCGAATTAGACTAGCTATTCGCTAAAAATGATCAATCCTGAAGTTATCACGAAATCAAAAACAACTTTTCATTGGCTCGATTCCAATCAAATTAGACTAGCAATTGCCAAAAATGAACAAACCAGAAGTCATCATGAAATTAAAAACCACTTTCTGTTGGCTCGATTCCAATCGAATTAGACTAGCAATTCGCTAAAAAAGAACAAACAGGAAGTTATCATGAAATGAAAAATCACATTTCATTAGCTCGATTCCAATCGAATTAGACTAGCTATTCGCCAAAAACGAACAAACCCAAAGTGATCATGAAATCAAA
>NW_019244423.1:104650-123515 GCF_002742605.1 Olea europaea var. sylvestris | reverse complement strand
ATTCCAACCGAATTAGACTAGCTATTCGCTAAAAATGAACAAACTCGTAGTTATCTAGAAATCAAAAAACTACTTTTCATTGGCTCGATTCCAATTGAATTAGTCTAGCAATTCGCAAAAAAGGAACAAACCAGAAGTCATCGTGACATCAAAAACCACTTTACGTTGGGTCGATTCCAATCGAATTAGACTAGCAATTCGCTAAAAATGAACAAGCCCAAAGTTATCATGAAATTAAAAACCACTTTTTATTGGCTTGATTCCAATTGAATTAGACTAGCAGTTCGCCAAAAACTAACGAACTCGAAGTTATCATGAAATCAAAAACTACCTTTCATTGGCTCGATTCCAATCGAATTAGACTAGCTATTCGCCAAAAACGAACAATCCCGAAGTTATCATGAAATCAAAAACAACTTCTCATTGGCTCGATTCCAATCGAATTAGACTAGCAATTTGCCAGAAATGAACAAACCCGAAGTCATCGTGAAATTATAAACCACTTTTCTTTGGCTCGATTCCAATCGATTTACACTAGCAATTCGCCAAAAATGAACAAGCCCAAAGTTATCATGAAATTAAAAACCACTTTTCATTGCCTCGATTCCAATCGAATTAGACTAGTAATTCGCTAAAAAGGAACAAACAGGAAGTTATCATGAAATCAAGAACTACTTTTGATTGGCTCGATTACAATCGAATTAGACTAGCTATTCGCCAAAAATGAACAAACTCGAAGTGATCATGAAATCAAAAACCACTTTTCGTTGGCTCGATTCTAATCAAATTACACTAGCAATTCTCAAAACCGAACAAGCCCGAAGTCATCATGAAATCACAAACCACTTTTCATTGGCTCGATTCCAATCGAATTGGACTAACAATTTGGTAAAAACTAACAAACCCGAAGTTATCATGAAATCAAAAACCATTTTTCTTTCACTTGATTCCAATCGAATTAGACTAGCAATTCGCCGAAAAAGAACAAACCCGAAATTATCATGAAATCAAAACCCACATTTAATTGGGTCAATTCCAATCGAATTAGACTAGCAATACTCCAAAAATAAACAAACCCTAAGTTATCATGAAATCAAAAACCACTTTTCATTGGCTCGATTCCAATCGAATTAGACTAGCTATTTGCCAAAAATAAACAAACACGAAGTTATACTGAAATCAAAAACAACTTTTCATTGCCTCGATTCCAATCAAATTCGACAAGCTATTCACCAAAAATGAAAAAACCCGAAGTGATCATGAAATCAAAAACCACTTTTCATTGGCTCGATTCTAATCGAATTAGACTAGCAATTTGCAAAAATCGAACAAACCCAAAGTCATCATGAAATCAAAAACCACTTTTCATTGGCTCTATTCCAATCGAATTAGACTAGCAACTCGCTAAAAAAGAACAAGCCCGAAGTTCTCATAAAATCAAAAATCACTTTTCATTGGCTAGATTCCATTCGAATAGTAAGACTAGCTATTCGCCAAAAACGAACAAAGCCGTAGTTATCAAGAAATCAAAAACTACTTTTCATTGGCTCGATTCCAATTGAATTAGGCTAGCAATTCGCAAAAATGGAACAAACCCGAAGTCATCATGACATCAAAGGCCACTTTACATTGGCTCGATTCCAATCGAATTTGACAAGCAATTCGCCAAAAATGAACAAGCCCAAAGTTATCATGAAATTAAAAACCACTTTTCATTGGCTCAATTCCAATCGAGTTGGACTAGCAACTCGCCAAAAAAGAACAAATCGAAGTTACATTAAATCAAAACCCACGTTTCAATGGGTCGATTCCAATTGAATTGGACTAGCAATTCGCCAAAAACAAACAAGCAGGAAGTTATCAAGAAATCAAAAGCCACTTTTCATGGGTTCAATTCTAATGGAATTAGACTAGCAATTCGCCAAAAAAGAACAAACAGGAAGTTTTCATGAAATCAAAAATCACTTTTCATTGGCTCGATTCCAATTGAATTCGACAAGCTATTCGCCAAAAATGAACAAACCCGAAGTGATCATGAAATCAAAAGCCACTTTTCATTAGCTCGATTCTAATCGAATTAGACTAGCAATTCACAAAAACTAAACAAACCTAAAGTCATCATGAAATCAAAAACAACATTTCATTGGCTCTATTCCAATCGAATTAGACTTGCAACTTGCTAAAAAATAACAACCCCGAAGTTCTCATGAAATCAAAAATCACTTTTCATTGGCTAGATTCCAATCGAATTAGACAGCTATTCGCCAAAAATGAACAAACCCGTAGTTATCAAGAAACCAAAAACTACTTTTCATTGGCTTGATTCCAATTGAATTAGTCTAGCAATTCGCAAAAAAGGAACAAACCCAAAGTCATCATGACATCAAAAATCACTTTACGTTGGGTCGATTCCAATCGAATTAGACTGGCAATTCGCGAAAAACGAACAAGCCCAATTAAAAATCACTTTTCATTGCCTCGATTCCAATCGAATTAGACTAGCGGTTCGCCAAAAACTAACGAACCTGAAGTTATCATGAAATCAAAAAGTACCTTTCATTAGCTCGATTCCAATCGAATTAGACTAGCTATTCGCCAAAAATGAACAATCCCGAAGTTATCATGAAATCAAAAACAGCTTTTCATTGGCTCGATTCTAATCGAATTAGACTAGCAATTCCCCAAAAATGAACAAACCCGAAGTCATTGTGAAGTTAAAAACCACTTTTCGTTGGCTCAATTCCAATCGATTTAGACTATCAATTCGCCAAAAATGAGCAAGCCCAAAGTTATCATGAAACTAAAAACCACTTTTCATTGCCTCGATTCCAATCGAATTAGACTAGCAGTTTACCAAAAACTAACAAACTCGAAGTTATCATGGAATCAAAAACCACTTTTCATTGGCTCGATTCCAATCAAATTACACTTGTAACTCGCCAAAAAAGAACAAACCGAAGTTACATTAAATCAAAACCCACTTTTCATTGGGTCAATTCCAATCGAATTAGACTAGTAATTCACCAAAAAAGAATAGATAGGAAGTTATCATGAAACTAAAAGCCACTTTTCAGTGGCTTGATTCCAATCGAATTGGACTAGCAATTCGCCAAAAAAGAACAAACAGGAAGTTATCATGAAATCAAAAACTATTTCAGTGGCTTGATTCCAATCGAATTGGACTAGCAATTCGCCAAAAAAGAACAAACAGGAAGTTATCATGAAATCAAAAACTACTTTTGATTGGCTCGATTCCAATCGAATTAGACCAGCAATTCGCCAAAAAAGAACAAACAGGAAGTTATCATGAAATCAAAAACTACTTTTGATTGGCTCGGTTCCAATCGAATTCGACTAGCTATTCGCCAATAACGAACAAACTCAAAGTGATCATGATATCAAAAACCACTTTTCATTGGCTCGATTCCAAATGAATTAGACTAGCAATTCTCAAAATCGAACAAGCCCCAAGTCATCATGAAATCAAAAACCACTTTTCATTGGCTCGATTCCAATCGAATTGGACTAGCAATTCGGTAAAAACCAACAAACCCGAAGTTATAATGAAATCAGAAACCACTTTTCATTGGCTTAACTCCAATCGAATTAGACTAGCAATTCGCCAAAAAAGAACAAACCCGAAATTATCATGAAGTCAAAACCGACTTATAATTGGGTCGATTCCAATCGAATTAGACTTGCAATTCGCCAAAAACGAACAAACCCTAAGTTATCATGAAATCAAAAACCACTTTTCATTGGCTCGATTCCAATCGAATTAGAATAGCTATTCGTCAAAAACAAACAAACCCGAAGTTATCCTGAAATCAAAAACAACTTTTCATTGGCTCGATTTCAATCGAATTAGACTAGCAATTCGCCAAAACCGAACAAACCCAAAGTGATTATGAAATCAAAAACATCTTTTCATTGGCTCGATTCCAATCGAATTAGACTAGCAATTCGCCAAAACCGAACAAACCCGAATACATCATGAAATCAAGAGCCACTTTTCATTGGCTCGATTCCAATCGAATTAGACTAGCGATTTGCCAAAAAGGAAAGGGCCCGAAGTTACCATGAAATCAAAAACCACTTTTCATTGGCTCGATTCCAAACGAATTAGACTAGTAATTCAGTAAAAATTGACAAACCTGAAGTTATAATGAAATCAAAAACCAATTTTCATTGGCTCGATTCCAATCGAATTAGGCTAGCAATTCGGCGAAAAAGAACAAAGCCAAAGTTATCACGTAATCAAAACCAACTTTTCATTGGTTTGATTCCAATCGAATCAGTCTAGCAATTCGCCAAACAACCCCTAAGTTATCATGAAATCAAAAACCACTTTTCATTAGCTTGATTCCAGTCGAATTAGACTAGCTATTCACTAAAAACAAACAAACCCGAAGTTACCATGAAATTAAAAACCACTTTTGGTTGGCTCGATTCCAATCGATTTAGATTAGCAATTCACCAAAAACGAACAAGCCCAAAGTTATCATGAAATTAAAAACCACTTTTATTGCCTCGATTCCAATCGAATTAGACTAGCAGTTCAACAAAAACTAACAAACTCGAAGTTATCATGAAATCAAAAACCACTTTTCAGTGGCTCAATTCCAATCAAATTAGACTAGCAACTCGCCAAAAAAGAACAAACCGAAGTTACATTAAACCAAAATCCACTTTTCATTTGGTCGATTCTAATCGAATTAGACTAGCAATTCACCAAAAACGAACATATAGGAAATTATCATGAAACTAAAAGCCACTTTTCATTGGCTCGATTCCAATCGAATTAGACTAGCAATTCACTAAAAAAGAACAAACAGGAAGTTATCATGAAATCAAAAAGTACTTTTGATTGGCTCGATTCCTATCGAATTAGACTAGTTATTCGTCAAAAACAAACAAACCCGAAGTGATCAAGAAATCAAAAACCACTTTTTGTTGGCTCGATTCTAATCGAATTAGACTAGCAATTCTCAAAATTGAACAAGCCCGAAGTCATCATGAAATCAAAAATCACTTTTCATTGGCTCGATTCCAATCGAATTGGACTAGCAATTCCAGAAAAACTAACAAACCCGAAGTTATAATGAAATCAGAAACCACTTTTCATTGGCTTGACTCCAATCGAATTAGACTAGCAATTCGCAAAAAAGAACAGAACCGAAATTATCATGAAATCAAAACCCACTTTTAATTGGGTCGATTCCAATCGATTTAGGCTAGTAATTCACCAAAAATGAACAAACCCTAAGTTATCATGAAATCAAAAACCACTTTTCATTGGCTCGATTCCAATCGAATTAGACTAGCAATTTGCCGAAACCGAACAAACCCGAAGTGATCATGAAATCAAAAACCATTTTTCATTGGCTCGATTCTAATCGAATTACACTAGCAATTCGCCAAAACCGAACAAACCCGAATACATCATGAAATCAAAAGCCACTTTTCATTGGCTCGATTCCAATCGAATTAGACTAGCAACTCGCTAAAGTATAACAAGCTAGAAGTTATCATGAAATATAAACCACTTTTCATTGGCTCGATTTTAATCGAATTAGACTAGCAATTCGCCAAAAATGAACAAGCCCGAAGTCATCGTGAAATCAAAAACAACTTTTCATTGGTTCAATTCCAATCGAATTAGACTAGTAATTTGCCAAAAATGAACAAGCCCGAAGTCATCGTGAAATCAACAAAAACCACTTTTCATTGGCTTGATTCCAATCAAAAATGAACAAACCTGAAGTCATCATGAAATCAAAAATAACTTTTCATTGGCTCGATTCTAATCGAATTAGACTACCAATTCGCTAAAAAAGATCAAACCTGAAGTCATCATGAAATCAAAAATAACTTTTCATTGGCTCGATTCTAATCGAATTAGACTACCAATTCGCTAAAAAAGATCAAACCTGAAGTCATCATGAAATCAAAAATAACTTTTCATTGGCTCGATTCTAATCGAATTAGACTACCAATTCGCTAAAAAAGATCAAACCTGAAGTCATCATGAAATCAAAAATAACTTTTCATTGGCTCGATTCTAATCGAATTAGACTACCAATTCGCTAAAAAAGATCAAACCTGAAGTCATCATGAAATCAAAAATAACTTTTCATTGGCTCGATTCTAATCGAATTAGACTACCAATTCGCTAAAAAAGATCAAACCTGAAGTCATCATGAAATCAAAAATAACTTTTCATTGGCTCGATTCTAATCGAATTAGACTACCAATTCGCTAAAAAAGATCAAACCTGAAGTCATCATGAAATCAAAAATAACTTTTCATTGGCTCGATTCTAATCGAATTAGACTACCAATTCGCTAAAAAAGATCAAACCTGAAGTCATCATGAAATCAAAAATAACTTTTCATTGGCTCGATTCTAATCGAATTAGACTACCAATTCGCTAAAAAAGATCAAACCTGAAGTCATCATGAAATCAAAAATAACTTTTCATTGGCTCGATTCCTATCGAATTAGACTAGCTATTCGCCAAAAACGAACAAACCCGAAGTGATCATGAAATCAAGAAAAAACTTTTCATTGGCTCGATTCCAATCGAATTAGACTAACAACTCACCAGAAGAGAACAAACCAAAGTTACATTAAATCAAAACCCACTTTTCATTGGGTCAATTCTAGTCGAATTAGACTAGCAATTCGTCAAAAAAGAACAAATAGGAAGTTATCATGAAATCAAAATTTACTCTTCGTTAGCTCGATTCCAATTGAATTAGACCAGCTTTTCGCTAGAAACGAACAAATCCAAAGTGATCATGAAATCAAAAACCACTTTTCATTGGCTCGATTCTAATCGAATTAGACTAGCAATTCGCCAAAACCAAACAAACCAGAAGTTATCATGAAATCAAAAACCACTTTTCATTCGCTCGATTCCAATCAAATTAGACTAGCAACTCGCAAAAAAATAAAAGGCCAGAAGTTATCATGAAATCAAAAATCACTTTTCACTGACTCGATTCTAATCGAATTAGACTAGCAATTCGCCAAGAACTAACAAACCCATAGTTATCATGAAATCAAAAATCACTTTCATTGGCTCGATTTCAATTGAATTAGGCAAGCAATTCGCCAAAAACAAAAAAGCCCGAAGTCGTCATGAAATAAAAAACCACCTTTCATTGGATCGAATCGAATCGAATTAGACTAGCAATTCAACAAAAACGAACAATCCTGAAGATATCATGAAATCAAAAACCACTTTTCATTGGCTCAATTCCAACCGAATTAGACTAGCGACTTACGAAAAATGAAATGGCCCGAAGTTACCATGAAATCAAAAATTACTTTTCATTGGCTAGATTCCAATCGAATTAGAATAGCAATTCAATAAAAACTGACAAACCCGAAGTTATAATGAGATCAAAAATGAATTTTCATTGGCTCGATTCCAATCAAATTAGGCTAGCAATTCGCCAAAAAAGAACAAACCCGAAGTTATCACGTAATCAAAACCAACTTTCTGTTGGATCGATTCCAATCGAATCTGTCTAGCAATTCGCCAAACAACCCCTAAGTTATCATAAAATCAAAAAGCACTTTTACTTGGCTCGATTCGAGTCGAATGAGACTAGCTGTTCGCTAAAAACAAACAAACCCAAAGTTATCCTACAATCAAAAACCACTTTTCATTGGCTCGATTCCAATCGAATTAGACTAGCAATTTGCCAAAAACGAACAAACACGAAGTCATCATGAAATCAAAAGCCACTTTTCTTTGGCTCGATTCAAATCGAATTAGACTATCAATTTGACAAAAGTGAACAAGCTCGAAGGTATCATGAAATCAAAAACCATTTTTCTTTGGCTCGATTCCAATCGAATTAGACTAGCAATTCGCCAAAAAAGAACAAATCGAAATTATCATGAAATCAAAATGCAGTTTTAATTGGGTCGATTCCAATCGAATTAGACTAGCAATTCGCCAAAAGTGAACAATCCCTAAGTTATCATGAAATCAAAAACCACTTTTCGTTGGCTCGATTCCAATTGAATTAGACTAGCTATTCGCTAAAAACAAACAAACCCGAAGTTATCCAGAAATCAAAAACCACTTTTCGTTCGCTCGATTCCAATCAAATTAGACTAACGATTCGCCAAAAACAAACAAATAATAAGACATCATGAAATCAAAAATCACTTTTCTTTGGCTCGATTCCAATCGAATTAGACTATCAATTCGCTAAAAACGAACAAACCCGAAATCATCATGAAATCAAAAACAACTTTTCATTGGATCGATTCGAATCGAATTAGACTAGCAACTCACCAAAAAAGAACAAACCGAAGTTACATTAAATCAAAACCCACATTTCATTGGGTTGATTCCAATCAAATTAGACTAGCAATTCGTTAAAAAATGAACAAATAGGAAGTTATCGTGAAATCAAAAGCCACTTTTCATTGGCTCCATTCCAATCAAATTAGACTAGCAATTCCCCAGAAAAGAACAAACAGAAAGTTATCATGAAATCAAAAACCACTTTTCATTGGCTTGATTCCAATCAAATTAGACTAGCTATTTGCCAAAAACGAACAAGCCCAATTAAAAATCACTTTTCATTGCCTCGATTCCAATCGAATTAGACTAGCGGTTCGCCAAAAACTAACGAACCTGAAGTTATCATGAAATCAAAAAGTACATTTCATTAGCTCGATTCCAATCGAATTAGACTAGCTATTCGCCAAAAATGAACAAGCCTGAGGTTATCATGAAATCAAAAACAACTTTTCATTGGTTCAATTCCAATCGAATTAGACTAGGAATTTGGTAAAAACTAACAAACCCGAAGTTATGATGAAATCAACAACCACTTTTTATTGGCTCGATTCCAATCGAATTAGACTAGCGGTTCGCCAAAAATGAACAAACTCGAAGTCATCATGAAATCAAAAATCACTTTTCTTTGACTCTATTCAAATTGAATTAGACTATCAATTCGCCAAAAATGAAAAAGCCCGAAGTTATTATGAAATCAAAAACCACTTTTCTTTGGCTCGATTCCAATCGAATAAGACTAGCAATTCGCCAAAAAAGAACTAACACGAAATTATCATGAAATCAAAACCCACTTTTAATTGGGTCGATTCTAATCGAATTAGACTTGCAATTCGCCAAAAACGATCAAACCCTAAGTTATCATGAAATCAAAAACCGCTTTTCATTGGCTTGGTTCCAATCAAAGTAGACTAGCTATTCGCTAAAAACAAACAAGCCTGAAGTTATCTTGAAATCAAAAACCATTTTTCATTGGCTTGATTCCAATTGAATTAGACTAGTAATTCGCCAAAAAATGAACAACCCCAAAGTTACATAAAATCAAAAACTACTTTTCATTGGCTCGATTCCAATCGAATTAGACTCGCAATTCGCAAAAAAATGAACAAACTCAAAGTCACCATGACATCAAAAACCACTTTTCGTTGGCTCGATTCCAATCGAATTAGATTAGCAACTTGCCAAAAATGAAGAAGCCCAAAGTTATCATTAAATTAAAAACCACTTTTCATTGGCTCGATTCCAATCGAATTAGACTAGCAGTTCGCCAAAAACTAACAAACCCGAAGTTATCATGAAATCAAAAACAACTTTTCATTGGCTCGATTCCAATCGAATTAAACTAGCAATTTGCAAAAAACGAACAAGTCCGAAGTCAACATGAAATTAAAAACCACTTTCTGTTGGCTCGATTCCAGTGAATTAGACTAGCAATGCGCCAAAAAGAACAAGCCCGAAGTCATCATGAAATCAAAAACCACTTTCTATTGTATCGATTCGAATCGAATTAGACTAGCAATTCACCAAAAATGAACAAGCCCGAAGTTTTCATGAAATCAAAAACCACTTTTCATTGTCTCAATTCCAACCGAGTTAGACTAGCAATTTGCCAAAAGGAAAGGGCCTGAAGTTATCATGTAATCAAAAACCACTTTTCATTGACTCGATTCCAATTGAATTAGACTAGCAATTCGGTAAAAACTAACAATCTTGAAGTTATCATGAAATCAAAAACAACTTTTCATTTGCTCAATTACAATCGAATTAGACTAGCAGTTCGTGAAAAACGAACAAATCCGAAGTCATCATGAAATTAAAAACCACTTTCTTTTTTGCTCGATTCCAATCGAATTAGACTAGCAATTGGCCAAAAAGAACAAGCCCAAAGTCATTATCAAATCAAAAACCACTTTTTATTGTATCGTTTCGAATCGAATTAGACTAGCAATTTCTCAAAAATGAACAAACCCGAAGTTATCATGAAATCAAAAACCACATTTCATTAGATCAATTCGAATCTAATTAGACTAGCAACTCGCCACAAAAGAACAGAACGAAGTTCCATTAAATCAAAGCCCACATTTCATTGGGTCGATTCCAATCGAAGTAGACTAGTAGTTCGCCAAAAATGAACAAACTGAAAGTTATCGTGAAATCAAAAGCCACTTTTCATTGGCTCGATTCCAATCGAATTAGACTAGCAATTAGCTAAAAAAGAACAAACAAGAAGGTATCATGAAATCAAAAACCACTTTTCATTGGCTCAATTCCAATCGAATTAGACTAGCTATTCGCCAAAACCGAACAAACCCGAAGTTATCATGAAATCAAAAATCACTTTTCATTGGCTTGATTCCAATCGAATTAGACTAGAAATTCGCCACAAACTAACAAACCCATAGTTATCATGAAATCAAAAACCACTTTTCATTGGCTCGATTCCAATCGAATTAGATTAGCAATTCGCCAAAAAGAACAAGCCCGAAGTCATCATGAAATCAAAAACTACTTTTAATTGGCTCGATTCCAATCGAATTAGGCTAGCAATTCGCAAAAAGTTGTACAAACCGGAAGTCATCGTGACATCAAAAACTACTTTTCGTTGGCTCGATTCCAATTAAATTGGACTAGCAATTCGCCAAAAACGAATAAGCCCAAAGTTATCCTGAAATTAAAAATCACTTTTCATTGGCTCGATTCCAATCGAATTAAACTAGCAATTCGCCAAAAACTAACAAACCCAAATTATCATGAAATCAAAAAGTACTTTTCTTTGGCTCGATTCCAATCGAATTGGACTAGCTATTCGCTAAAAACGAACAATCCCGAAGTTGTCATGAATCAGAAACAACTTTTCATTGGCTCGATTCCAATCGAATCAGGCTAATAATTCGCCAAAAAAGAACAAACTCGAAGTTATCACGAAATCAAAACCCACTTTTCATTGGTTTGATTCCAATCGAATTAGTCTAGTAATTCGCTAAAAACGAACAAGTCCAAAGTTATCATGAAATTAAAAACCACTTTTCATTGGCTCGATTCCATTCGAATTAGACTAGCAGTTCACCAAAAACTAACAAACCCGAAGTTATCATGAAATCAAAAACCACTTTTCATTGGCTCGATTCCAATCGAATTAGACTAGTAACTCGCCAAAAAAGAACAAGCCGAATTCACTTTAAATCAATACCCACTTTTAATTGGGTCGATTCCAATCGAATTAGACAAGCAATTCACCAAAAAAGAACAAACATGAAGTTAACATGAAATCAAAAGCCACTTTTCATTGGCTCGATTCCAATCGAAATAGACAAGCAATTCACCAAAAAAGAACAAACAGGAAGTTATCATGAAATCAAAAACCAGTTTTCATTGGCTCGATTCCGATCGAATTAGACTAGCTATTCGCCAAAAATGAAACAATCCGAAGTGATCATGAAATAAAAAACCACCTTTAATTGGCTCGATTCTAATCGACTTAGACTAGCAACTCACCAAAATCGAACAAACTTGAAGTCATCATGAAATCAAAACCACTTTTCACTGGCTCGATTCCAGTCGAATTCGACAAGCAACTCGCTAAAAAATAAGAAGCCCGAAGTCATCATGAAATCAAAAACCACTTTTCATTGTCTCGATTCCAATTGAATTAAACTAGCAATTGGCCAAAAACTAACGAACCCATAGTTATCATGAAATCAAAAACCACATTTCATTGGCTCGATTCCAATCGAATTAGACTAGCAATTCGCCAAAAAGAACAAACCCGAAGTTATCATGAAACCAAAAATCACTTCTCATTAGCTCGATTCTAATCGAATTAGACTAGCAATTCGCTAAGAACTAACAAACCCATTGTTATCATGAAATCAAAAATCACTTTCATTGGCTTGATTTCAATCGAATTAGACAAGCAATTCGCCAAAAACGAACAAGCTCGAAGTCATCATGAAATCAAAAACCCCTTTTCATTGGATCGATTTAAATCGAATTAGACTAGCAATTCGGCAAAAATGAACAAGCCCGAAGTTCTCATAAAATCAAAAGCCACTTTTCATTGGCTCAATTCCAACCGAATTAGACTAGCGATTTGGCAAAAACGAAAGGGTCCGAAGCTACTGTTAAATCAAAAACCACTTTTCATTTGCTCGATTCCAATCGAATTAGACTAGCAATTCAGTAAAAACTAACAAACCCGAAGTTATAATGAAATCAAAAACCAATTTCCACCGGCTCGATTCCAATCGAATCAGGCCAGCAATTCGCCAAAAAAGAACAAACCCGAAGTTTTCACGAAATCAAAATCCACTTTTCATTGGTTCGATTCCAATCGAATTAGACTTGCAATTCGCCAAGAACGAACAAACACGAAGTCATCATGATATCAAAAACCACTTTTCTTTGGCTCGATTCCAATCGAATCAGGCCAGCAATTCGCCAAAAAAGAACAAATATGAAGTTATCATGAAATCAAAAGCCACTTTTCATTGGCTCGAGTCCAATCGAATTAGACTAGCAATTCGCTAAAAATGAACAAACAGGAAGTTATCGTGAAATCAAAAGCCACTTTTCATTGGCTCGAGTCCAATCGAATTAGACTAGCAATTCGCTAAAAATGAACAAACAGGAAGTTATCGTGAAATCAAAAGCCACTTTTCATTGGCTCGAGTCCAATCGAATTAGACTAGCAATTCGCTAAAAATGAACAAACAGGAAGTTATCGTGAAATCAAAAGCCACTTTTCATTGGCTCGAGTCCAATCGAATTAGACTAGCAATTCGCTAAAAATGAACAAACAGGAAGTTATCGTGAAATCAAAAGCCACTTTTCATTGGCTCGAGTCCAATCGAATTAGACTAGCAATTCGCTAAAAATGAACAAACAGGAAGTTATCGTGAAATCAAAAGCCACTTTTCATTGGCTCGAGTCCAATCGAATTAGACTAGCAATTCGCTAAAAATGAACAAACAGGAAGTTATCGTGAAATCAAAAGCCACTTTTCATTGGCTCGAGTCCAATCGAATTAGACTAGCAATTCGCTAAAAATGAACAAACAGGAAGTTATCGTGAAATCAAAAGCCACTTTTCATTGGCTCGAGTCCAATCGAATTAGACTAGCAATTCGCTAAAAATGAACAAACAGGAAGTTATCGTGAAATCAAAAGCCACTTTTCATTGGCTCGAGTCCAATCGAATTAGACTAGCAATTCGCTAAAAATGAACAAACAGGAAGTTATCGTGAAATCAAAAGCCACTTTTCATTGGCTCGAGTCCAATCGAATTAGACTAGCAATTCGCTAAAAATGAACAAACAGGAAGTTATCGTGAAATCAAAAGCCACTTTTCATTGGCTCGAGTCCAATCGAATTAGACTAGCAATTCGCTAAAAATGAACAAACAGGAAGTTATCGTGAAATCAAAAGCCACTTTTCATTGGCTCGAGTCCAATCGAATTAGACTAGCAATTCGCTAAAAATGAACAAACAGGAAGTTATCGTGAAATCAAAAGCCACTTTTCATTGGCTCGAGTCCAATCGAATTAGACTAGCAATTCGCTAAAAATGAACAAACAGGAAGTTATCGTGAAATCAAAAGCCACTTTTCATTGGCTCGAGTCCAATCGAATTAGACTAGCAATTCGCTAAAAATGAACAAACAGGAAGTTATCGTGAAATCAAAAGCCACTTTTCATTGGCTCGAGTCCAATCGAATTAGACTAGCAATTCGCTAAAAATGAACAAACAGGAAGTTATCGTGAAATCAAAAGCCACTTTTCATTGGCTCGAGTCCAATCGAATTAGACTAGCAATTCGCCAAAAACGAACAAATAGGAAGTTATCATGAAATCAAAAGCCACTTTTCATTGGCTCGATTCCAATCGAATTAGACTCACAATTCGCCAAAAAAGAACAAATATGAAGTTATCATGAAATCAAAATTTACTTTTTGTTAGCTCGATTCCAATAGAATTAGACTAGCTATTCGCCAAAAGCAAACAAACCCGAAGTGATCATGGAATCAAAAATCACTTTTCATTGGCTCGATTCGAATTGAATTAGACTAACAATTCACCAAAAGTGAACAAATCCGAAGTCATCATGAAATCATATACCACTTTTCATTGGCTCAATTCCAATCAAATTAGACTAGTAGCTCGCTAAAAAATAACAAGCCAAAGTTATCATGAAATCGAAAACCACTTTTCATTGGCTCGATCCCAATCGAATTAGACTAGCAACTCGCCAAAAAAGAACAAAATGAAGTTACATTAAATCAATACCCACTTTTCATTGGGTCGATTCCAATCGAATTAGACTAGCAATTCACAAAAATCTAAAAAACAAGAGGTTATCATGAAATCAAAAGCAACTTTACATTGGCTTGATTCCAATCGAATTAGACAACGAATTCGCCAAAAAAGAACAGACAAGAAGTTATCATGAAATCAAAAACCACTTTTCATTGGCTCGATTCCAATTGAATTAGACTAGCAATTCGCCAAAAAAGAACAAACCCGAAATTATCATGAAATCAAAACCCATTTTAACTGGGTCGATTCCAATCGAATCAGACTAGCAATTCACAAAAAACGAACAAACCCTAAGTTATCATGAAATCAAAAACCACTCTTCATTGGCTCGATTTCGATTGAATTAGACTAGCTATTCAATAAAAACAAACAAGCCCGAAGTTATCCTGAAATCAAAAACCTCTTTTCATTCGCTCGATTCCAATCGAATTAGACTAGCAATTCGCTAAAAACGAACAAACACGAAGTCATCATGAAATCGAAAACCACTTTTCCTTAACTCGATTCCAATCGAATTAGACTATCAATTCGCCAAACCGAACAAACCCGAAGTCATCATGAAATCAAAAACCACTTTTCATTGGCTTGATCCCAATCGAATTAGACGAACAACTCGCTAAAAAATAACAAGCCCAAAGTTATCATGGAATCAAAAACTACTTTTCATTGGCTCGATTCCAATCGAATTAGGCTAGAAATTCGCCAAAAACTAACAAACCCATAGTTTTCGTGAAATCAAAAACCACTTATCATTGGCTCGATTCCAATTGAATTAGACTAGCAATTCGCCGAAAAGAACTAGCCCGAAGTCATCATGAAATCAAAAACTACTTTTCTTTGGCTCGATTCCAATCGAATTACACTAGCAATTCACAAAAAGTTGTACAAACCCGAAGTCATCATGACATCAAAAATCACTTTTCGTTGGCTCGATTCCAATCAAATTAGACTAGCAATTCGTCAAAAACGAACAAGCCCAAAGTTATCATGAAATTAAAAACCACTTTTCATTGGCTTGATTCCAATCGAATTAGACTAGCAATTCGCCAAAAACTAACAAACTCGAAGTTATTATAAAATCAAAAAGTACTTTTCATTGGCTCGATTCCAATCGAATTGGACTAGCTATTCGCCAAAAATGAACAATCCCGAAGTTGTCATGAAATTAGAAACAACTTTTCATTGGCTCGATTCCAATCTAATTAGACTAGCAATTCGCCAAAAATGAACAAATCCGAAGTCATCATGAAATTCAAGACCACTTTTCATTTGCTTGATTCTAATCAAATTAGACTAGCAATTCGCCAAAAACTAACAAACCCGAAGTCGTCATGAAATCAAAAACCACTTTTCTTTGGCTCGATTCCAATCAAATTAGACTAGCAACTCGCAAAAAAAAGAACAAACCAAAGTTGCATTAAATCAAAACCCACTTTTCATTGGGCCGATTCCAATCGAATTAGTCTTGCAATTCACCAAAAATGAACAAACGGGAAGTTATCATTAAACTAAAAGCCACTTTTCATTGGCTCGATTACAGTCAAATTAGACTACTGATTCGCCAAAAAAGAATAAACAAGAAGTTATCATGAAATCAAAAACTACTTTTGATTGGCTCGATTCCAATCGAATTAGACTAGCTATTCGCCAAAAACGAACAACCCGAAGTAATAATGAAATCAAAAACCACTTTTCATTGGCTCGATTCTAATCGAATTAAACTAGCAATTCGCCAAAGTTGAACAAACCCGTAGTCATCATGAAACCAAAAATTACTTTTCACTGGCTCGATTCTGATCGAATTAGATTAGCAATTCCGTAAAAACTAACAAACCTGAAGTTATAATGAAATCAAAAACCACTTTTCATTGGCCCGATTCCAATCTAATTAGACTAACAATTCGCCAAAAAAGAACAAACCGAAAATTATCATGAAATCCAAAACCACTTTTCATTAGCTCGATTCAAATCGAATTAGACTAGGAATTCGCTAAAAAACAAACAAGCCCGAATTTATCTGAAATCAAAAGCCACATTTCATTGGCTCGATTCCAATCGAATTAAACTAGCAACTCACCAAAATCGAACAAACCCGAACTGATCATGAAAATAAAAACCACTTTTCATTGGCTCGATTCTAATCGAATTAGACTAGCGATTCACCAAAATCGAACAAACCCGAAGTCATCATGAAATCAAAAACCACTTTTTATTGGCCCGATTCTAATCGAATTAGACTAGCAATTCGCCAAAATCAAACAAACCCGAAGTCATCATGAAATCAAAAATAACTTTTCATTGGCTTGATTCCAAACGAATTAGACCAGCAACTCGCTAAAAAATTACAAGCCCGAAGTTATCATGAAATCAAAACCCACTTTTCATTGCCTCGATTCCAATCGAATTAGACTAGAAATTCGCCAAAAACTAACAAACCCATAATTATCATGAAATCAAAAATCATTTTTCATTGGCTCGAATCCAATCGAATTAGACTAGCAATTCGCCAAAAAGAACAAGCCCGAAGTCATCATGAAATCAAAACCTACTTTTCATTGGCTCGATTCCAATCGAATTAGACTAGCAATTCGCAAAAAGTTGTACAAACCCGAAGTCATCATGACATCAAAAATAACTTTTCGTTGGCTCGATTCCATTCAAATAAGACTACCAATTCGCCAAAAAAGAACAAGCCCAAAGTTATCATGGAACTAAAAACCACTTTTCATTGGCTCAATTCCAATCGAATTAGACTAGCAATTCGCCAATAACTAACAAACCCGAAGTTATCATAAAATCAAAAAGTACTTTTCATTGGCTCAATTCCAATCGAATTGGACTAGCTATTCGCCAAAAATGAACAACCCCAAAGTTGTCATGAAATCATAAACAACTTTTCATTGGCTCAATTCCAATCGAATTAGACTAGCAATTCGTCAAAAACAAGCAAACCCGGAGTCATCATTAAATTCAACACCACTTTTCGTTGGGTCGATTCCAATCGAACTACACTAGCAATTCGCCAAAAACTAACAAACCCGAAGTTATAATGAAATCAAAAACCACTTTTCATTGGGTCGATTCCAATCGAATAAGACTAGCAATTCGCCAAAAAATAACAAACCCGAAATTATCATGAAATCAAAACCCACTTTTAATTGGGTCGATTCCAATCGAATTAGACTAACAATTCGCCAAAAATGAACAAGCCCTAAGTTATCATGAAATCAAAAACCAGTTTTCATTGTCTCGATTCCAAGCGAATTAGACTAGCTATTCGCTAAAAATAAACAAACACGAAGTTATCCTGAAATCAAAAACTACTTTTCATTTGCTCAATTCCAATCGAATTAGACTAGTTATTCGCCAAAAATGAACAAACACGAAGTCATCATGAAATCAAAAACCACTTTTCATTGTCTTGATTCCAATCAAATTAGACTTGCAATTCGGTAAAAACTAACAATCCCAAAGTTATCATGAAATCAAAAACAACTTTTCATTGGCTCGATTCCAATCGAATTAGACTGGCAATTCGCCAAAAATGAACGAACCCGAAGTCATCATGAAATTAAAAACCACTTTCGGTTGGCTCGATTCCAATCGATTTAGACTAGCAATTTGCCAAAAAGAACAAGCCTGAAGTCATCATGAAATCAAAAACCACTTTTTATTGTATCGATTCGAATTGAATTAGACTAGCAATTCACCAAAGATAAACAAACCCGAAGCTATCATGAAATCAAAAACCACTTTTCAATGGCTCAATTGCAACCGAATTAGACTAGTGATTTGCCAAAAAATGAAGGGGCCCGAAGTTATCATGAAATCAAAAACCACTTTTCAATGGCTTGATTCCAATCGAATTAGACTAGCAATTCGGAAAAAACTAATAGACCCGAAGTTATAATGAAATCAAAAATCACTTTTCATTGGCTCGATTGCAATCGAATTAGGCTGGCAATTCGCCAAAAAGGAACAAACCTAAAATTATCATGAAATCAACCCACTTTTAATTGGGTCGATTCCAATTGAATTAGACTAGCATTTCGCAAAAAATGAAAAAACCCTAAGTTATCATGAGATCAAAAGCCACTTTTCATTGGCTCAATTTCAATCGAATTATACTAGCTATTCGCTAAAAAAAACCGAAGTTATCCTAAAATCAAAAACCTTTATTCATTTGCTCGATTCCAATCGAATTAGACTAGCAATTCGCCAAAAACGAACAA
>NW_019244423.1:93140-98310 GCF_002742605.1 Olea europaea var. sylvestris | reverse complement strand
GAAAAGCACTTTTCATTGGCTCGATTCTAATCGAATTAGACTAGTAATTCGCCAAAATCAAACAAACCCTAAGTCATCATGAACTCAAAAACTACTTTTCATTGGCTCGATTCTAATCGAATTAGACTAGCAATTCGCCAAAACCGAACAAACCCGAAGTCATAATAAAATCAAAAACCACTTTTCTTTGGCTTGATTCCAAACGAATTAGACTAGCAACTCGCTAAAAAATAACAAGACCGATGTTATCATGAAATCAAAATCACTTTTCATTGGCTCGATTCCAATCGAATTAGACTAGCAATTCGGCAAAAAGAACAAGCCCGCATCATGAAATCAAAAAACTACTTTTCAATGGCTCGATTCCAATCGAATTAGACTAGCAATTCGTTTCGTTGGCTCGATTCCATTCAAAATAGTCTAGCAATTCGCCAAAAATGAACAAGCCCGAAGTTATCATGAAATTAAAAACCACTTTTTATTGGCTCGATTCCAAACGAATTAGACTAACAATTCGCCAAAAACTAACAAACCCGAAGTTATCATGAAATCAAAAAGTACTTTCCATTAGCAATTCGCCAAAATGAAAAAACCAAAAGTTATCATGAAATCAAAACCCACTTTTCAGTAGTTCAATTCCAATCGAAATAGACTAGCAATTCGCCAAAAACGAACAAACCTGAAGTTCTCATGAAATCACAAACCACTTTTCAATGGCTCGATTCCAATCGAATTACACTACCAATTCACCAAAAACAAACAAACCCGAAGTTATCATGAAATCAAAAGCCACTTTTCATTGGATCGATTCCAATTGAATTAGACTAGCAATTTGATAACATGAACAAACCCAAAGTCATCATGAAATCAAAAACCACTTTTACATTGGCTCGATTTCAATCGAATTAGACTAGCGATTTGCCAAAAACGAAGAAGACCAAAGATATCATGAAATCAAAAACAACTTTTCATTAGCAGGATTCCAATCGAATTAGACTAGCAACTCGCTAGAAACTAAGAAACCCGAAGTTATAATGAAATAAAAAACCACTTCTAATTGGGTCGATTCCAATCGAATTAGACTAGCAAATATCCAAAAATGAACAAACCCGAAGTTATCATGAAATCAAAAATCACTTTTCATTGGCTCGATTCCAATCGAATTAGACTAGCAATTCGCTAAAAACGAACAAACCTGAAGTTATCATGAAATCACAAACAACTTTTCATTGGCTCGATTCCAATCAAATTACACTACCAATTCGCCAAAAATGAACAAACCCGAAGTTATCAAGAAATCAAAAAGTACTTTTCATTGGCTCGATTCCAATCGAATTCGACTAGCTATTTGCCAAAATGAAAAAACCAAAAGTTATCATGAAATCAGAACCCACTTTTCATTAGTTCAATTCCAATCGAATTAGACTAGCAATTCGCCAAGAACGAACAAACCTGAAGTTCTCATGAAATCACAAACCACTTTTCAATGGCTCGATTCCAATCGAATTACACTACCGATTCTCCAAAAACAAACAAACCCGAAGTTATCATGAAATCAAAAACTACTTTTCATTGGATCGATTCCAGTCAAATTAGACTAGCAATTCGTCAACACGAACAAACCCAAAGTCATTATGAAATCAAAAACCACTTTTTCATTAGCTCGATTCCAATCGAATTAGACTAGCAATTTGCCAAAAATGAATAAGCCCGAAGTTATCATGAAATCAAAAATCACTTTTCATTGGCTCGATTCCAATCGAATTAGAGTAGCGATTCGCCAAAAATGAAGAAGACCGAAGATATCATGAAATCAAAAACTACTTTTCATTGGCACGATTCCAATCGAATTAGACTAGCAACTCGCTAAAAACTAACAAACCCGAAGTTATAATGAAATAAAAAACCACATTTCATTGGCTCGATTCAAATCGAATTAGACTTGCAATTCATCAAAAAAGAACAAACCAGAAGTTGTCATGAAATCAAAACCCACTTTTAATTGGGTTGATTCCAATCGAATTAGACTAGCAAATCGCTAAAAACGAACAAACCCGAAGTTATTGTGAAATCAAAAACCACTTTACATGGTCTCGATTCCAATCGAATTAGACTAGCTATTAGCCAAAAACAAACAAACTCGAAGTTATCATGAAATCAAAAACCACTTTTCGTTGGCTCGATTCCAATCGAATTAGTCTAGCAATTCGCCAAAAATGAACAAACATGAAGTCATCAGCAAATCAAAAACCACTTTTCTTTGGCTCAATTTCAATCAAATTAGACTAGCAATTTGCTAAAAACTAACAAACCCAAAGTTATCATGAAATCAAAAACCACTTTTTCATTGGCTCTATTCCAATCGAGTTTGACTACCAATTTGCCAAAAACGAATAGCCCCGAAGTCATCATGAAATCAAAAACCACTTTTCATTGGATCGATTCGAATCGAATTAGACTAGCAATTCGTCAAAAACGAACAAGCCTGGAGTTATCATGAAATCAAAAATGACTTTTCATTGGCTCAATTCCAACCGAATTAGACTAGCGATTTGCCAAAAATGAAAGGGCCCGAAGTTACCATAAAATCAAAAATAACTTGTCATTGGCTCGATTCCAATCGAATTAGACTAGCAATTCAGTAAAAACTAAAAAACCCAAAATTATAATGAAATCAAGAATCAATTTTCGTTGGCTCGATTCCAATCAAATTAGGCTAGCAATTCGCCAAAAAATAACAAACCCGAAGTTATCACTAAATCAAAACCCACATTTCATTGGTTCGATTCCAATCAAATTAGACTAGCAATTCGCCAAAAATGAACAAGCCCAAAGTTAGCATGAAATTAAAAACATCTTTTCATTAGCTCGATTCCAATCGAATTAGACAAGCTATTCGCTAAAAAGAAACAAACCTAAAGTTATCCAGAAATCAAAAACCACTTTTCATTAGCTCGATTCCAATCGAATTAGACTAGCAATTAGCCAAAAATGAACAAACGCGAAGTCATCATGAAATGAAAAACCATTTTTCTTTGGCTTCATTCCAATCGAATTAGACTATCGATTCGCCAAAAATGAAGAAGCCTGAAGTTATCATGAAATCAAAAACCAATTTTCTTTGGCTCGATTCCAATCGAATTAGACTAGCAATTCGCTAAAAAAGAACAAACCCGAAGTTATCATGAAATCAAAGCCCACTTTTCATTGGGTCTATTCCAATCTAATTAGACTAGCAATTCGCCAAAAACTAACAAACTCGAAGTTATCATGAAATCAAAAACCACTTTTCATTGGCTCGATTCCAATCGAATTAGACTAGCAATTCGCTAAAAAAGAACAAACCTGAAGTTATCATGAAATCACAAACCACTTTTCATTGGCTCGATTCCAATTGAATTTCACCACCAATTCGCCAAAAATGAACAAACCCGAAGTCATCATGAAATCAAAAAGTACTTTTCATTGGCTCGATTCCAATCGAATTCGACTAGCTATTCGTCAAAAGCGAACAACCTAGAAGTTATCAAGAAATTAAGTACCACCTTTCATTGGCTCGATTCCAATTGAATTAGACTAGCAATTAGCCAAAATGAAAAAACCAGAAATTATCATGAAATCAAAACCCACTTTTCATTAGTTCAATTCCAATCGAATTAGACTAGCAAATCGCCAAAAATGAACAAACCTGAAGTTCTCATGAAATCACAAACCACTTTTCAATGGCTCGATTCCAATCGAATTACACTACCAATTCACCAAAAACAAACAAACCCGAAGTTATCATGAAATCAAAAGCCACTTTTCATTGGATCGATTCCAATCGAATTAGACTTGCAATTCTCCAACACAAACAAACCCAAAGTCATCATGAAATCAAAAACCACTTTTTCGTTGGCTTGATTCCAATCGAATTAGACTAGTAATTTGCCAAAAATGAACAAGCCCAAAGTTATCATGAAATCAAAAATCACTTTTCATTCGCTCGTTTCCAATCGAATTAGAGTAGCGATTCGCCAAAAACGAAGAAGACCGAAGATATCATGAAATCAAAAACTACTTTTCATTGGCACGATTCCAATCGAATTAGACTAGCAACTCGCTAAAAACTAACAAACCCGAAGTTATAATGAAATAAAAAATCACATTTCATTGGCTCGATTCAAATCGAATTCGACTAGCAATTCATCAAAAAAGAACAAACCAGAAGTTGTCATGAAATCAAAACCCACTTTTAATTGGTTCGATTCCAATCCAATCAGACTACCAACTTGCCAAAAACGAATTGCCACGAAGTCATCATGAAATCAAAAACCACTTTTCATTGGATCGATTCGAATCGAATTAGACTAGCAATTCGTCGAAAATGAACAAGCCCGAAGTTATCATGAAATCAAAAATGACTTTTCATTGGCTCAATTCAAACCGTATTAGACTAGCGATTTGCCAAAAATGAAAGGGCCCGAAGTTACCATGAAATCAAAAATAACTTTTCATTGGCTCAATTCCAATCGAATTAGACTAGTAATTCAGTAAAAACTAACAAACCCAAAGTTATAATGAAATCAAAAACCAATTATCGTTGGCTCATTTCCAATCGAATTAGGCTAGCAATTCGCTAAAAAAGAACAAACCCAAAGTTATCACGAAATCAAAACCCACATTTCATTGGTTCGATTCCAATCGAATTAGACTAGCAATTCGCCAAAAATGAACAAGCCCAAAGTTATCATGAAATTAAAAACCACTTTTCATTGGCTCGATTCCAATCGAATTAGACAAGCTATTCGCTAAAAAGAAACAAACCTGAAGTTATCCTAAAATCAAAAACCACTTTTCATTAGCTCGACTCCAATCGAATTAGACTAGCAATTCGCCAAAAATGAACAAACGCGAAGTCATCATGAAATCAAAAATCATTTTTCTTTGACTTCATTCCAATCGAATTAGACTATCGATTCGCCAAAAATGAACAAGCCTGAAGTTATCATGAAATCAAAAACCAATTTTCTTTGGCTCGATTCCAATCGAATTAGACTAGCAATTCGCCAAAAAAGAACAAACCCAAAGTTATCATAAAATCAAAACCCACTTTTCATTGGGTCTATTCCAATCTAATTAGACTAGCAATTCGCCAAAAACTAACAAACTCGAAGTTATCATGAAATCA
>NW_019244423.1:71113-85329 GCF_002742605.1 Olea europaea var. sylvestris | reverse complement strand
CAAACCCGAAGTCATCATGAAATCAAAAACCACTTTTCGTTGGCTCGATTCCAATCGAATTAGACTAGCAATCCGCCAAAAACGAACAAGCCAAAATTTACCATGAAAAGAAAAATCACTTTTCATTGGCTTGATTTCAATCGAATTAGACTAGTAATTCGCCAAAAATGAACAAACCGGAAGTTATCATAAAATCAAAACCCACTTTTCATTGGGTCGATTCCAATCGAATTCGTCTAGCAATTCGCCAAAAACGAACAATCCCGAAGTTATCATGAAATCAAAAACCACTTTTCATTGGCTCGATTCCAATAGAATTAGACTAGAAATTCGCTAAAAACGAACAACCCCGAAGTTATCGTGATATCACAAGCCACTTTTCATTGGCTCGATTCCAATCGAATTAGAATAGCATTTCGCCAAAAACGAACAGATAGGAAGTTATCATGAAATCAAAAATCACTTTTCATTGGATTGATTCCAATCGAATTAGACTAGCTATTTGCCAAAAATAAACAAACCCGAAGTCATCATGAAATCAAAAACCACTTTTCCACCGCTCAATTCCAATCGAATTACACTAGCAATTAGCCAAAAACGAACAAACACGAAGTTATCATGAAATCAAAAGCTACTTTTCAATGGGTCGATTCCAATCGAACTAGACTGGCAATTCTCCAAAAAATGAACAAACCCGAAGTTATCATGAAAGCCAAAACACTTTCCATTGGCTCGATTCCAATCGAAATAGACTAGCAATTCGCCAAAAACTAACAAACCCGAAGTTATCATGAATAAAAAACCACTTTTCATTGGCTCGATTTCAATCGAATTAGACTAGCAATTCGCCAAAAACGGACAAACAGGAAGTTACCATGAAATCAAAAACCACTTTTCATTGGCTCGATTCCAATCGAATTAGACTTGAAATTTGCCAAAAACGAACGAAACCCGAAGTTATCATGAAATCAAAAGCCAATTTTCATTGGCTCGATTCCAATCCAATTAGACTAGCAATTCGCCAAAAAAGAGCAAACCCGAAGTTATCATGAAATCAAAACATACTTTTCATTGGGTCGATTCCAATCGAATTAGACTAGCAATTTGCCAAAAATGAACCAACCCAAAATTATCATGAAATCAAAAACCACATTTCAATGGCTCGATTCCAAATCGAATTACACTAGCAATTCGCCAAAAATGAACAAACCCGAAGTTATCACGAAATCAAAAACTACTTTTCACTAGCTTGGTTCCAATCGAATTAGACTAGCAGTTTGCCAAAAATGAACAAGCACAAAGTTATCATGAAATCAAAAACCACTTTTCAATGGCTCGATTCCAATCGAATTACACTAGCAATTTGCAAAAAATGAACACACCCGAAGTTATCATGAAATCGAAACCCACTTTTCTTTGGTTCGATTCCAATTGAATTAGACTAACAATTTGCCAAAAAAGAACAAACCCGAAGTTCTAATGAAATGAAAACCCACTTTTCATTGGGTCGATTCCAATCGAATTAGACAAGCATTTCGCCTTAAACGAACAAACCCGAAGTTATCATGAAATCAAAAACCACTTTTCATTGGCTCGGTTCTAATCGAATTAGACTAGCTATTCACCGAAATCGAACAAACCCGAAGTGATCATGAAATCAAAAACAACTTTTCATTGGCTCGATTCTAATCGAATTACACTAGCCGTTCGCCAAAAACTAACAGACCCGAAGTTATCATGAAATCCAAAACCACTTTCCATTGGCTCGATTCGAATCGAATTAGACTAGCAATTCGCCAAAAACTAACAAACCCGAAGTTATCAATAAATCAAAAACCACTTTTCATTGGCTCGATTACAATCGAATTAGATAAGCAATTCGCCAAAAAAGAGCAAACCCGAAGTTATCATAAATCAAAACCCACTTTTAATTGGGTCGATTCCAATAGAATTATCGCCAAAAACGAACAAACCCGAAGTTATCATGATATCAAAAACCACTTTTCATTGGCTTGATTCCAATGGAATTAGACTAGCTATTTGCAAAAAATGAAAAGGCTCGAAGTTACGATGAAATCAAAAATCACGTTTCATTGGCTCGATTCCTATCGAATTAGACTAGCAATTCGCCCAAAATGAACAAACACGAAGTCATCATGAAATCAAAAACCACTTTTCTTTAGCTCGATTCCAATGGAATTAGACTAGCGATTCGCCAAAAACGAACGAGCCCGAAGTTATCATGAAATCAAAAACCACTTTTCTTTAGCTCGATTCCAATCGAATTAGATTAGCGATTTGCCAAAAATGTACAAACACAAAGTCATAATGAAATCAAAAACCACTTTTCTTTGGCTCAATTCCAATGGAATTAGACCAGCAATTCACCAAAAAACGAACGAGGTGGAAGTTATCATGAAATCAAAAATCACTTTTCTTTGGCTCGATTCCAATCGAATTAGACTAGCAATTCGCCAAAAAAGAACAAACCCGAAGTTATCATGAAATCCAAACCCACTTTTCATTGGATCGATTCCAATCGAATTTGACTAGCAATTCGCCAAAACTAACAAACCCGAAGTTATCATGAAACCAAAAACCACTTTTCATCGGCTCGATTCCAATGGAATTAGACTAGCAATTCGCCAAAACGAAAAAACTAGAAGTTATCATGAAATCAAAACCCACTTTTCATTGGTTGGATTCCAATCGAATTAGGCTAGCAATTCGCCAAAAAGAACAAACCCGAAGTTATCATGAAACCACTTTTCAATGGCTCGATCTCTATCGAATCACACTACCAATTCGCCAAAAACAAACAAACCCGAAGCTATCGTGAAATCAAAAGCCACTTTTCATCTGGTCGATTCAAATCGAATTAAACTAGCAATTCGCCAAAAACGAACAAACCCGAAGTTATCATGAAATCACAAACCACTTTTCAATGGCTCGATTTCAATCGAATTACACAACCAATTTGCAAAAAATAAACAAACCCGAAAGTATCGTGAAATCAAAACCCACTTTTCATTGGCTCGATTCCAATCGAATTAAACTAGCAATTCTCCATCACGAACAAACCCGAAGTCATCATGAAATCAAAAACCACTTTTTCATTGGCTCGATTCTAATCGAAATAGATTAGCAATTCACCAAAAACGAACAAGCCCAAAATTATCATGAAATCATAAACCACTTTTCATTCGCTCGATTCCAATCGAATTAGACTAGCTATTCTTCAAAAATGAACAAGCCCGAAGATATCATGAAATCAAAAACCACTTTTCAGTGGCTCGATTGCAATCGAATTAGACTATCAACCCGTTAAAAACTAACAAACCCGAGGTTATAATGAAATCTAAAACAACTTTTCATTGCGTTGATTCAAATCGAATTAGACTAGCAATTTACCAAAAAAGAATAAACCAGAAATTAACACGAAATCAAAACCCACTTCTAAGTGGGTCGATTCCAATCGAATTAGACTAGCAAATCTCCAAAAATGAGCATGCCCGAAGTTGTTTTGAAATCAAAAACCACTTTTTATTGGCTCAATTCCAACAGAATTAGACTAGCGATTTGCCAAAAATGAAAAGGTCCGAAGTTATCCTGAAATCAAAAACCACTTTTCATTGGCTCAGTTCCAATCGAATTAGACTAGCGATTCGCCAAAAAAGAACAATCATGAAGTCCTCATGAAATCAAAAACCACTTTTCGTAGGCTCGAATCCAATCGAATTAGACTAGCAATTCTCCAAAAACGAACGAGCCCGGAGTTATCATGAAATCAAAAATCACTTTTCTTTGGCTCGATTCCAATCGAATTAGACTAGCAATTCGCCTAAAAACAACAAAATCGGAGTTACCATGAAATCAAAACCCACTTTTCATTGGGTCGATTCCAATCGAATTCGACTAGCAATTCGCCAAAAATGAACAAATCCGAAGTTAGCATGAAATTAAAACCCACTCTTCATTGGCTTGATTCTAATCAAATTAGACTAGCAATTCGCTAAAAACAAACAAACACGAAGTTATCATGAAATTAAAAGCCACTTTTCATTGGTTCTATTCCAATCAAATTAGACTAGCTATTCGCCAAAAACGAACAAATCCAAAGTCATCATGAAATCGAAAATCACTTTTCATTGGATCGATTCCAATCGAATTAGACTAGCAATTCGACAAAAATGAATAGACCCGAAGTTATCATGGAATCAAAAGCCACCTTTCATTGGCTCGATTCTAATCGAATTAGACTAGCAATTCGCCAAAAAAGAGCGAACCCGAAGCTATCATGAAATCAAAACCCACTTTTCATTTGGTTGATTCGAATCAAATTAGACTAGCAAGTCGCCAAAAAGAACAAACCCGAAGTTATAATGAAATCAAAAACCACTTTCCAATGGCTCGATTCCAATCGAATTAGACTAGCAATTCGCCAAAAAAGAGCGAACCCGAAGCTATCATGAAATCAAAACCCACTTTTCATTGGGTCGATTCCAATCGAATTAGACTAGAAATTCGCCAAAAACTAACAAACCCGAGGTTATCATGAAATCAAAAACCAGTTTTCATTGGCTCGATTCCAATGAATTAGACTAGCAATTCGCCAAAAAAGAGCGAACCCGAAGCTATCATGAAATCAAAACCCACTTTTCATTGGGTCGATTCCAATCGAATTAGACTAGAAATTCGCCAAAAACTAACAAACCCGAGGTTATCATGAAATCAAAAACCAGTTTTCATTGGCTCGATTCCAATGAATTAGACTAGCAATTCGCCAAAAAAGAGCGAACCCGAAGCTATCATGAAATCAAAACCCACTTTTCATTGGGTCGATTCCAATCGAATTAGACTAGAAATTCGCCAAAAACTAACAAACCCGAGGTTATCATGAAATCAAAAACCACTTTTCATTCGCTCGATTCTAATCGAAATAGACTAGCAATTCTCCAAAAAAGAACACACCCAAAGTCATCATGAAATCAAAAATCCTTTCCTTTGGCTCGATTCCAATCGAATTAGACTAGAAATTCGCCAAAAACTAACAAACCCGAGGTTATCATGAAATCAAAAACCAGTTTTCATTGGCTCGATTCCAATCGAATTAGACTAGCTATTCACCAAAAACAAACAAACTCAAAGTGATCATGAAATCAAAAACCATTTTTCATTGGCTCAATTCTAATCGAATTTGACTAGCAATTCTCCAAAAATGAACAAACCCGAAATCATCATGAAATCAAAAACCCCTTTTCTTTGGCTTGATTCCAATCGAATTAGAGTAGCAATTCGCCAAAAAAGAACAAACTCGAAGTTATCATGAAATCAAAACCCACTTTTCATTGGCTTGATTCCAATTGAATTAGACTATCAATTCACCAAAAACGAACAAGTCCGAAGTCATCATGAAATCAAAAACTACTTTTCATTGTCTCGATTCCAATCGAATTAGACTAGCAGTTCGCCAGAAACGAACAAATCTAAAGTCATCATGAAATTGAAAACCTCTTTTCATTGGCTCGATTCCAATCGAATTAGACTAGCAATTCGCCAAAAAAGAGCGAACCCGAAGCTATCATGAAATCAAAACCCACTTTCCATTGGCTCGATTCCAAACTAATTAGACTAGCAATTTGCCAAAAACTAACAAGCCAGAAGTTATCATGAAATCAAAAACCACTTTTCATTGGCTCGATTCCAATGAATTAGACTAGCGATTTGCCAAAAAGAAGCAAATCCAAAGTTATCATGAAATCAAAATCCTCTTTTCATTGGGTCGATTACAATCGAGTTAGACTGCCAAGTCGCCAAAAACGAACAAACCCGAAGTTATCAGAAAATAAATGCCTTCTTTTCATTGGCTCGATTCCTATCGAATTAGACTAGCAATTCGCCAAAATTAACAAATCCTAAGTTATCATGAAATCAAAACCCACTTTTAATTAGGTCGATTCCAGTCGAATTAGACAAGCAATACTCCAAAAACGAATAAACCTGAAGATATCATGAAATCCAAAATCACTTTCCATTGGCTTGATTCCAATCGAATTAGACTAGCAATTCGTCAAAAAAGAGCGAAACCGAAGTTATCGTGAAATCAAAACCCACTTTTCATTTGGTCGATTCCAATCGAATTAGACCAGCAGTTCGTCAAAAAGAACAAACCCGAAGTTATCATGAAATCAAAAACCACTTTCCATAGGCTCGATTCCAATCGAATTCGAATAGCAATTCGCCAAAAACTAATAAACCCGAGGTTATCTCGAAATCAAAAACCACTTTTCAATGGCTTGACTCCAATCGAATTAGACTAGCTATTCGCCAAAAATAAACAAACCCGAAGTGATCATGAAATCAAAAACCACTTTTCATTGGCTCGGTTCTAATCGAATTAGACTAGCAATTCTCCCAAAATAAACAAACCCGAAGTCATCATTAAATCAAAAACCCCTTTTCTTTGGCTCGATTCCAATTGAATTAGACTAGCAATTCGCCAAAAAAGAACAAACCCGAAGTTATCAGGAAATCAAAACCCACTTTTCATTTGCTCGATTCCAATCGAATTAGACTAGAAATTCGCCAAAAACAAACAAGCCCGAAGTCATCATGAAATCAAAAATCGCTTTTCATTGGATCGATTCGAATCGAATTAGATTAGCAAATCACCAAAAATGAACAAGCCCGAAGTTGTTATGAAATCAAAAACCACTTTTTATTGGCTCAATTCCAACAGAATTAGACTAGCAATTTGCCAAAAACGAAAAGGCCCGAAGTTACCGTGAAATCAAAAAACACTTTTCATTGGCTCAATTCCAATCGAATTTGACTAGCGATTCGCCAAAAAAGAACAATCATGAAGTCCTCATGAAATCAAAAACCACTTTTTGTTGGCTCGATTCCAATCGAATTGGACTAGTAATTCTCCAAAAATGAACGAGCCCGAAGTAATCATGAAATCAAAATCCACTTTTCACTACGTCGATTCCAATCGAATTCGACTAGCAATTCGCCAAAAACGAACAAGCCCGAAGTTATCATGAAATCAAAAACCACTTTCCATAGGCTCGATTCCAATCGAATTAGACTAGCAATTCGCCAAAAACTAACAAACCTGACGTTATCTTGAAATCAAAAACCACTTTTCAATGGCTCGATTCCAATCGAATTAGACTAGCTATTCGCTATAAACAAACAAACCCTAAGTGATCATGAAATCAAAAACCACTTTTCATTGGCTCGGTTCTAATCGAATTAGACTAGCAATTCTCCAAAAATAAACAAACCCGAAGTCATCATGAAATCAAAAACCCCTTTTCTTTGGCTCGATCCCAATTGAATTAGACTAGCAATTCGCCAAAAAAGAACAAACCTGAAGTTATCATGAAATCAAAACCCACTTTTCATTGGCTCGATTCCAATCGAATTAGACTAGAAATTCTCAAAAAACGAACAAGCCCGAAGTCATCATGAAATAAAAAACTACTTTTCGTTGGATCGATTCGAATCGAATGAGATTAGCAAATCGCCAAAAATGAACAAGCCCGAAGTTGTTATGAAATCAAAAACCACTTTTTATTGGCTCAATTCCAACAGAATTAGACTCGCGATTTGCCAAAAACAAAAAGGCCCAAAGTTACCATGAAATCAAAAACCACTTTTCACTGGCTCAGTTCCAATCGAATTAGATTAGCGGTTCGCCAAATAAGAACAATCATGAAGTCCTCATGAAATCAAAAACCACTTTTCGTTGGCTCGATTCCAATCGAATTAGACTAACAATTCTCCAAAAATGAACGAGCCCGAAGTAGTCATGAAATCAAAACCCACTTTTCATTGGGTCGATTCCAATCGAATTCGACTAGCAATTCGCCAAAAAAGAACAAACCCGAAGTTATCATGAAATCAAAAACCACTTTTCATTGGCTCGATTCCAGTGGAATTAGACTAGCAATTCGCCAAAAATGAACAAACCCGAAGTTATTATGAAATCACAAACCACTTTTCATTGGCTCGATTCCAGTGGAATTAGACTAGCAATTCGCCAAAATGAACAAACCCGAAGTTATCATGAAATAAAAAACCACTTTTCATCGGCTCGATTCCAATCGAATTAGACTAGCAATTCACCAAAACGAAAAAACCAGAAATTGTCATGAAATCAAAATGCACTTTTCATTGGTTCAATTGCAATCGAATTAGACTACCAATTCGCTAAAAATGAACAAACCTGAAGTTATCATGAAATCACAAACCACTTTTCAATGGCTCGATTCCAATCGAATTACAATACCAATTGGCCAAGAACAAACAACCCCGAAGTTTTCAAGAAATCAAAAGCCACTTTTCATTGGCCCGATTCGAATCGAATTAAAATAGCAGTTCGCCAACACGAACAAACCCGAAGTCATCATGAAATCAAAAACCACTTTTTCATTGGCTTGATTCCAATCGAAATAGACTAGCACTTCGCCAAAAATGAACAAGCCCGAAATTATCATGAAATCAAAAATCACTTTTCATTGGCTCGATTCGAATCGAATTAGACTAGTGATTCGTCAAAAATGAACAAGCCTAAAGATATCATGAAATCAAAAACCACTCTTCAGCGGCTCGATTACAATCAAATTAGACTAGCAACTCGCTAAAAACTAACAAACCCGAAGTTATAATGAAATCGAAAACAACTTTTCATTGGCTTGATTCAAATCGAATTAGACTAGCAATTCACCAAAAAAGAACAAGCCAGAAGTTATCATGAAATAAAAACCTACTTTTAATTCGGTCGAGTCCAATTGAATTAGACTAGCAAATCTCCAAAAACGAACAAACTTGAAATTATCATGAAATGAAAAACCACTTCCATTGGCTCGATTCCAATCGAATTAGACTAGCAATTCGCCAAAAATGAACAAGCCCGAAGTTATCATGAAATCAAAAACTACTTTTCATTGGCTCAATTCAAATCAAATTAGACTAGCAACTCGCTAAAAACTAACAAACCCGAAGTTATCATGAAATCAAAAACTACTTTTCATTGGCTCAATTCAAATCAAATTAGACTAGCAACTCGCTAAAAACTAACAAACCCGAAGTTATCATGAAATCAAAAACTACTTTTCATTGGCTCAATTCAAATCAAATTAGACTAGCAACTCGCTAAAAACTAACAAACCCGAAGTTATCATGAAATCAAAAACTACTTTTCATTGGCTCAATTCAAATCAAATTAGACTAGCAACTCGCTAAAAACTAACAAACCCGAAGTTATCATGAAATCAAAAACTACTTTTCATTGGCTCAATTCAAATCAAATTAGACTAGCAACTCGCTAAAAACTAACAAACCCGAAGTTATCATGAAATCAAAAACTACTTTTCATTGGCTCAATTCAAATCAAATTAGACTAGCAACTCGCTAAAAACTAACAAACCCGAAGTTATCATGAAATCAAAAACTACTTTTCATTGGCTCAATTCAAATCAAATTAGACTAGCAACTCGCTAAAAACTAACAAACCCGAAGTTATCATGAAATCAAAAACTACTTTTCATTGGCTCAATTCAAATCAAATTAGACTAGCAACTCGCTAAAAACTAACAAACCCGAAGTTATCATGAAATCAAAAACCACTTTTCACTGGCTCGATTTCAATCGAATTACACTACCAACTCGCCAAAAACAAACAACCCCGAAGTTATCGTGAAATAAAAGCCACTTTTTATTGGCTCGATTCCAATCGAATTAGACTAGCATTTCTCCAAAAAGGAAAAAACCCGAAGTTATCCTGAAATCAAAACCCACTTTTCATTGGTTCGATTCCAATCGAATTAGACTAGCAATTTGCCAAAAACGAAAAAACCTGAAGTTATCCTGAAATCACAAACCATTTTTCATTGGCTTGATTCAAAACGAATTGCACTACCAATTCGTAAAAAACGAACAAACCCAAAGTTATCATTAAATCAAAAGCCACTTTTCATTGGCTCGATTCTAATCGACTCAGACTAGCGATTCGCCAAAACGAACAAACTCGAAGTTATCATAAAATCAAAACCCACATTTCTTTGGCTCGATTCCAATTGAATTAGACTAGCAAGTTGCTAAAAAAGAACAAACCCGAATTAGATTAGTAATTCACCAAAATTGAACAAACAAGAAGTTTTCATGAAATCAAAAACCACTCTTCATAGGCTCAATTCTTATCGAATTACACTAGCAATTCATAAAAAACAAACACACCAAAAGTTATCATGAAATCAAAAGCCACTTTTCATTGGCTCGATTCCAATCGAATTAGACTAGCAATTCGCCAAAATCAAAAATCATAAGTTATCATGAAATCAAAACCCACTTTTCATTGGTTCGATTCCAATCGAAATAGTCTAGCGATTCACCAAAAACGAACAAACCCGAAGTTATCATGATATCAAAAACCATTTTTCATAGGCTCGAAACCAATCGAATTAGACTAGCAATTCGCTAAAAACTAACACGCCCATAGTTATCATGAAATCAAAACCACTTTTAATTAGCTCGATTCATAACGAATTAGAAAAGCAATTCGTCAAAAAGAACAAACCCGAAGTTATCAAGAAATCAAAAACCACTTTTTCATTGGCTTGATTCCAACAAAATTAGACTAGCAATTCCCCAAAAATGAACAAACCCAAAGTTATCATGAAATCAAAAACCACTATTCATTAACTCGGTTGCAATCAAATTAGATTAGTAATTCGCAAAAAATGAAAAACCCCGAAGTTATCGTGAAATCAAAAGCCACTTTTCATTGGCTCGATTCCAATCGAATTAGACTAGCAATTCGTCAAAAATTAACAAACCCAAACTTATCTTGAAATGAAAAACCACTATTCATTAGCTCGATTCCAATCGAATTAGATTAGCAATTCGCCAAAAATGAACAAACCCGAAGTTATCATGAAATCAAAAACCACTTTTCACAGGCTCGATTCCAATTGAATTAAACTAGCAATTCACCAAAAATGAACAAATCCAAAGTTATCATGAAATCAAAAACCACTTTTCCATGGCTCGATTCCAATCAAATTACACTAGCAATTCCCAAAAAATGAACATACCCGAAGTTATCATGAAATCAAAAGCCACTATTCATTGGGTCGATTCCAATCGAATTAGACTAAGAATTCGCCAAAATGAAAAAATCAGAAATTATCATGAAATCAAAACCCACTTTTCTTTGGTTCGATTCCAATCGAATTAGACTTGCGATTCGCGAAAAATGAACAAACCTGAAGTTATCATGAAATCAAAAACCACTTTTCATTGGCTCCATTCCAATCGAATTACACTACCAATTCACCAAAAATGAACAAACCCGAAGTTATCATAATATAAAAAGCCACTTTTAGTTGGCTCAATTCCCGTCGAATTAGACTTGCAATTCGCCAAACAGAACAAACCTGAAGTTATCATGAAATCAAAACCCACTTTTTATTGGGTTGATTCCAATCGAATTTGAATAGCTATTAGCCAAAAATGAAGAAACTCGAAGTTATCATGAAATCAAAACCCACTTTTCATTGGCTTGATTCTAATCGAATTAGACTAGCAATTCGCCAAAAACAAAAAAAACTCGAAGTTATCATGAAATTAAAAGCCACTTTTCATTGGCTCAATTCCAATCGAATTAGACTAGCTATCCGTCAAAAACGAACAAACCCCAAGTTATCATTAAATTAAAAACCACTTTTCATTGTCTCGATTCCAATCGAATTAGACTGGCAGTTTACCAAAAACGAACAAACCCAAAGTCACCATGAAATCAAAAACCACTTTTCATTGGCTCGATTCCAATCGAATTGTACTATCAATTCGTCGAAAACGAACAAACCCGAAGTTATCATAAAATAAAAAGCCACTTTTCGTTGGCTCGATTCCTATCGAATTAGACTAGCAATTCGCCAAAATGAACAAACCTGAAGTTATCTTGAAATCAAAACCCACTTTTCACTGGGTCGATTCGAATCGAATTAGACTAACAATTCAACAAAAATGAAGAAACCCGAAGTTAACATGAAATCAAAACACACTTTTCATTGGCTTGTTTCTAATCGAATTAGAATAGCAATTTGCCAAAAATTAAAAGACCCGAAGTTATCATGAAATTAAAAGCCACTTTTGATTGGCTCAATTCCATTCAAATTAGAGCAGCTATCCGCGAAAAATGAACAAACCCCAAGTTATCATTAAATTAAAAACCGTTTTTCATTTTCTCGATTCCAATCGAATTAGACTAACAGCTCGCCAAAAGCGAACAAACCTAAAGTCATCATGAAATCAAAATCCACTTTTCGGTGGCTCGAATCCAATCGAATTAGACTAACAATTCGACAAAAAAGAACAAACCAAAAGTTATCATGAAATCAAAAATCACTTTTCATTGGCTCGATTCTAATGAATTAGACTAGCAATTCGTCAAAAATGAGCAAATCCGAAGCTATCAAGAAATCAAAACCCTCTTTTCATTGGGTCGATTCCAATCGAATTAGACTACCAATTCGCAAAAAACGAACAAATTTGAAGTTATCATAAAATAAAAAGCCACTTTTCGATGGCTCGATTCCTATCGAATTAGACTAGCAATTCGCCAAAATGAACAAACCTGAAGTTATCATGAAATCAAAACCCACTTTTAATTGGGTCGATTCCAATCGAATTAGACTAGCAATTCTCCAAAAACGAACAAACCCGAAGTTATCATGAAATCCAAAACCACTTTCTATTGGCTCGATTCCAATCGAATTAGACTAGCAATTAGCCAAAAACAAACAAACCCGAAGTTATCATGAAATCAAAAACCACTTTTCATTGGCTCGATTCCAATCGAATTAGACTAGCAATTCACCAAAAATGAACAAACAGGAAGTTATAATGAAATCAAAAACCACTTTTCATTGTCTCGATTCCAATCGAATTAGAATAGCTATTCGCCAAAAACAAACAAACCCGAAGTGATCTTGAAATCAAAAACCACTTTTCGTTGGCTCGATTTTAATCGAATTAGACTAGCAATTCGCCAAAAATGAACAAACCCGAAGTGATCAAGAAATCAGGAACTACTTTTCCTTGGCTCAATTTTAATCGAATTAGACTAGCAACTCGCCAAAAACGAACAAACCCGAAGTCATCATGAAATCAAAAACCACTTTTCGTTGGCCTGATTTCAATCAAATTAGACTAGCAATTCGCCAAAAAAGAACAAACCCGAAGTTATCATGAAATCGAAACTCACTTTTCATTGGCTCGATTCCAATCGAATTAGATTAGTAATTCGCCAAAAACGAACGAGCCCGAAATCATCATGAAATCAAAAACCACTTTTCGTTGGATCAATTCGAATCGAGTTAGACTAGAAATTCGCCAAAAATGAACAAGCCCGAAGTTCTTATGAAATCAAAAACTACTTTTCATCGACTCAATTCCAACCGAATTAGACTAGCGATTCGCCAAAAATGAACAAACACGAAGTCCTCATGAAATCAAAAACCACTTTTCATTGGCTCGATCCCAGTCGAATTGGACTAGCGATTCGCAAAAAATGAACAAACACGAAGTCCTCATGAAATCAAAAACCACTTTTCGTTGGCTCGATTCCAGTCGAATTAGACTAGCAATTCGCCAAAAACCAACGAGCCCGAAGTTATCATGAAATGAAAAACCCCTTTTTTTAGCTTGATTCCAATCAAATTAGACTAGCAATTCGTCAAAAAAGAACAAGCCCGAAGTTATCATGAAATCAAAACCCACTTTTCATTGGGTCGATTCCAATCGAATTGGACTAGAATTTTGCCAAAAATGAACAAACAGGAAGTTATCATGAAATCAAAAGCAACTTTTCATTGGCTCGATTCCAATTGCATTAGACTAGCATTTCACCAAAAACGAGCAAATAGGAAGTTATCACGAAATCCAAAACCACTTTTCATTGGCTCGATTCCAATCGAGTTAGACTAGCTACTCGCCAATAACAAACAAACCCGGAGTGATCATGAAATCAAAAACCACTTTTCATTGGCTCGATTCTAATCGAATAAGCCTAGCAGTTCGCTAAAAATGAACAAACCTGAAGTCATCATGAAATCAAAAACCACTTTTCATTGGCTCGATTCCAATCTAATTAGACTAGTAATTCGCCAAAAACGAACAAGCCCAAAGTCATCATGAAATAAAAA
>NW_019244423.1:69708-70684 GCF_002742605.1 Olea europaea var. sylvestris | reverse complement strand
TTCATTGGCTCGATTCCAATCGAATTAGACTAGCAATTCGCCAAAAACGAACAAGCCCGAAATCATCATGAAATCAAAAACCACTTTTCGTTGGATCGATTCGAATCGAGTTAGACTAGAAATTTGCCAAAAATGAATAAGCCCGAAGTTCTTATGAAATCAAAAACCACTTTTCATCGACTCAATTCCAACTGAATTAGACTAGTGATTTGCCAAAAATGAAAGGGCCCGAAGTTACTATGAAATCAAAAATCACTTTTCATTGGCTTGATTCCAATCGAATTGGACAAGCGATTCGCCAAAAATGAACAAACACGAAGTCCTCATGAAATCAAAAACCACTTTTCGTTGGCTCGATTCCAATCGAATTGGACTAGCAATTCGCCAAAAATGAACGAGCCTGAAGTTATCATGAAATGAAAAACCCCTTTTTTTAGCTTGATTCCAATCAAATTAGACTAGCAATTCGCCAAAAAAGAACAAACCCAAAGTTATCATGAAATCAAAACCCAGTTTTCATTGGGTCGATTCCAATCGAATTGGACTAGAATTTTACCAAAAATGAACAAACAGGAAGTTATCAAGAAATCAAAAGCCACTTTTCATTAGCTCGATTCCAATTGAATTAGACTAGCATTTCACCAAAAAGAGCAAACAGGAAGTTATCACGAAATCCAAAACCACTTTTCATTGGCTCGATTCCAATCGAATTAGACTAGCTATTCGCCAATAACAAACAAACCCGAAGTGATCATGAAATCAAAAACCACTTTTCATTGGCTCGATTCTAATCGAATAAGCCTAGCAGTTCGCCAAAAATGAACAAACCTAAAGTCATCATGAAATCAAAAACCACTTTTCCACGGCTCGATTCCAATCGAATTTCACTAGCGACTCGCCAAAAATGAACACACCCGACGTTATCAGGAAATCAAAAGCCACTTTTCATTGGGTCGATTCCAATCGAATTACACAA
>NW_019244423.1:20344-63008 GCF_002742605.1 Olea europaea var. sylvestris | reverse complement strand
ACCTTTCATTGGCTCGATTCCAATCGAATTAGACTAGCAATTCGCCAAAAACGAACAAGCCCGAAATCATCATGAAATCAAAAACCACTTTTCGTTGGATCGATTCGAATCGAGTTAGACTAGAAATTTGCCAAAAATGAACAAGCCCGAAGTTCTTATGAAATCAAAAACCACTTTTCATCGACTCAATTCCAACCGAATTAGACTAGTGATTTGCCAAAAATGAAAGGGCCCGAAGTTACTATGAAATCAAAAATCACTTTTCATTGGCTTGATTCCAATCGAATTGGACAAGCGATTCGCCAAAAATGAACAAACACGAAGTCCTCATGAAATCAAAAACCACTTTTCGTTGGCTCAATTCCAATCGAATTAGACTAGGAATTCGCTAAAAACGAACGAGCCCGAAGTTATCATGAAATGAAAAACCCCTTTTTTTAGCTTGATTCCAATCGAATTAGACTAGCAATTCGCCAAAAAAGAACAAATCCGAAGTTATCATGAAATCAAAACCCACTTTTCATTGGGTCGATTCCAATCAAATTGGACTAGAATTTTGCCAAAAATGAACAAACAGGAAGTTATCATGTAATCAAAAGCCACTTTTCATTGGCTCGATTCCAATCGAATTAGACTAGCTATTCGCCAATAACAAACAAACCCGAAGTGATCATGAAATCAAAAACCACTTTTCATTGGCTCGATTCTAATCGAATAAGCCGAGCAGTTCGTCAAAAATGTACAAACCTGAAGTCATCATGAAATCAAAAACCACTTTTCCACGGCTCGATTCCAATCGTATTTCACTAGCAAATCGCCAAAAATGAACACACCCGACGTTATCAGGAAATCAAAAGCCACTTTTCATTGGGTCGATTCCAATCGAATTACACCAGCAATTCACCAAAAATGAGCAAACAGGAAGTTATCACAAAATCCAAAACCACTTTTCATTGGCTCGATTCCAATCGAATTAGACTAGCTATTCGCCAATAACAAACAAACCCTAATGATCGTGAAATAAAAAACCACTTTTCATTGGCTTGATTCGAATCCAATTAGCCTAGCAATTCGCCAAAAATGAACAAACCCGAAGTCATCATGAAATAAAAAACCACTTTTCTTTGTCTCGATTCCAATCGAATTAGACTAGCAATTCGCCAAAAAAGAACAAACTCGAAGTTATCATGAAATCAAAACCCACTTTTCATTGGCTCGATTCCAATCGAATTAGACTAGTAATTCGCCAAAAATGAACAAGCTCAAAGTCATCATGAAATAAAAACCCACTTTTCATTGGATCGATTCGAATCGAATTAGACTAGCAATTCGCCAAAATGAACAAACCTGAAGTTATCATGAAATCAAAACCCACTTTTCATTGGATCGATTCGAATCGAATTAGACTAGCAATTCGCCAAAATGAACAAACCTGAAGTTATCATGAAATCAAAACCCACTTTTCATTGGATCGATTCGAATCGAATTAGACTAGCAATTCGCCAAAATGAACAAACCTGAAGTTATCATGAAATCAAAACCCACTTTTCATTGGATCGATTCGAATCGAATTAGACTAGCAATTCGCCAAAATGAACAAACCTGAAGTTATCATGAAATCAAAACCCACTTTTCATTGGATCGATTCGAATCGAATTAGACTAGCAATTCGCCAAAATGAACAAACCTGAAGTTATCATGAAATCAAAACCCACTTTTCATTGGATCGATTCGAATCGAATTAGACTAGCAATTCGCCAAAATGAACAAACCTGAAGTTATCATGAAATCAAAACCCACTTTTCATTGGATCGATTCGAATCGAATTAGACTAGCAATTCGCCAAAATGAACAAACCTGAAGTTATCATGAAATCAAAACCCACTTTTCATTGGATCGATTCGAATCGAATTAGACTAGCAATTCGCCAAAATGAACAAACCTGAAGTTATCATGAAATCAAAAGCCACTTTTCATTGGCTCGATTCCAATCGAATTAGACTAGTAATTCGCCAAAAATGAACAAGCCCAAAGTTATTATGAAATCAAAAACCACTTTTCATTGGATCAATTCCAACCGAATTAGACTAGCGATTTGCCAAAAATGAAAAGGCCAGGAGTTACTTTGAAATCAAAAATCGCTTTTCATTGGCTCAATTCCAATCGAATTAGACTTGCGATTGCCAAAAATGAACAAACACGAAGTCGTCATGAAATCAAAAACCACTTTTCCACGGCTCGATTCCAATCGAATTAGACTAGCAATTCGCCCAAAACTAACAAATTTGATGTTATCATGAAACCAAAAACCACTTTTCATTGGCTTGATTCCATAGAAATAGACTAGTAATTCGCCAAAAAAGGAGCAAACCTGAAGTTATCATGAAATCAAAACCCACTTTTCATTGGGTCGATTCCAATCGAATTAGACTAGAATTTCTCCGAAAATGAACAAACAGGAAGTTATCATGAAATCGAAAGCCACTTTTCATTGGCTCGATTCCAATTGAATTAGACTAGCAATTCACCAAAAATGAACAAACCGGAAGTTATCATGAAATCTAAAACCACTTTTCATTGGCTCGATTCCAATCGAATTAGACTAGCTATTCGCCAATAACAAACAAACCAGATGTGATCATGAAATCAAAAACCAATTTTCATTGGCTCGATTATAATCGAATAAGACTAGCAATTCACCAAAAACGAATAAACCTGAAGTCATCATGAAATCAAAAACCACTTTTCCATGGCTCAATTCCAATCGATTTCACTAGCAATTCGCCAAAAACGAACACACCCGATGGTATCAAGAAATCAAAAGCCACTTTTATTGGGTCGATTCCAATTGAATTACACCAGCAATTCTCCAAAAACAAACCAACCTGAAGTTATCATGAAATCAAAAACCACTTTTCATTGGCTCGATTCCAATTGAATTAGATTAGCAATTCTCCAAAAAAGAGCAAAGCCGAAGTTATCATGAAATCAAAACCCACTTTTCATTGGGTTGATTGCAATTGAATTATCGCCAAAAACGAACAAACCCAAAGTTATCATGATATCAAAAACCACTTTTCATTGGTTCGATTCCAATGGAATTAGACTAGCTATTCGCTAAAAAGGAAATAACCCGAAGTTATCATGAAATCAAAAACCACTCTTCATTGGCTCGATTCCAATCGAATTAGACTAGTAATTCGCAAAAAACGAACAAACCCGAAGTCAGCATGAAATCAAAAACCACTTTTCTTTGGCTTGATTCCAATCGAGTTAGACTAGCAATTCGCCAAAAAAGAACAAACCCGAAGTTATCATGAAATCAAAACCAACTTTTCATTGGCTCAATTCCAATCGAATTAGACTAGCAATTCGCCAAAAACGAACAAGCCCGAAGTCATCATGAAATCAAAAACTACTTTTCATTGGATCGATTCGAATCGAATTAGACTAGCAATTCGCCAAAAATGAACAAACCCTAAATTATCATGAAATAAAAGGCCACTTTCATTGGCACAATTCCAACTGAATTAGACTAGAGATTTGCAAAAAACAAAAAGGCCCAAAGTCACAATGAAATCAAAAACAACTTTTCATTGGCCCGATTCCAATCGAATTAGAATAGCGATTCGCCAAAAACTAACAAACACGAAGTCATCATGAAATCAAAAACCACTTTTCTTTGGCTCGATTCCAATGGAATTAGACTAGTAATTCGCCAAAAACAAACGAGTCCGAAGTTATCATGAAATTAAAAATCACTTTTCTTTGGCTCGATTCCAATTGGATTAGACTAGCAATTCGCCAAAAAAGAACAAACCCGAAGTTACCATGAAATCACAAACCACTTTTCATTGGCTCAATTCCAATCAAATTAGACTAGCAATTCGCCAAAACGAACAAACTTGAAGTAATCATGATATCAAAAACCACTTTTCATTGGCTCGATTCCAATCGAATTAGACTAGCAATTCGCCAAAACTCAAAAACCAGAAGTTATCATGAAATCAAAACCCACTTTTCATTGGTTCGATTCCAATCGAATTAGACTAGCAATTCGTCAAAAACGAACAAACCTGAAGTTATCATGAAATCACAAACCACTTTTCAAAGGCTCGATTCCAATCGAATTACAATACCAATTCGTAAAAAACAAACAAACCCAAAGTTATCATGAAATCAAAAGCCAGTTTTCATTGACTCGATTCCAATCGAATTAAACTAGCAATTCACCAACACGAATTAGACTAGCAGCTCGCTAAAATCTAACAAACCCGAGGTTATATTGAAATCAAAAAATCACCTTTCATTGGCTCGATTCAAATTGAATTAGACTAGCAATTCACCAAAAAAGAACCAAGCAGAAGTTATCATGAAATCAAAACCCACTTCTAAGTGGGTCGATTCCAATCGAATTAAACTAGTAAATCTCCTAAAATGAGCAAACCCGAAGTTATCATGAAATCAAAAACCATTTTTCATTGTCTCGATTCTAGTCGAATTGGACTAGCTATTAGCCAAAAACAAACAAACTCTAAGTTTTCATGAAATCAAAACCACTTTTCATTGGCTCGATTCAGTTGAATTAGACTAGCAATTTGCCAAAAATGAACAAACACGAAGTCATCATCAAATAAAAATCTACTTTTTTTGCCTTGATTCTAATCGAATTAGACTAGGTATTTGCCAAAAACGAACAAGCTCGAAGTTATCATGAAATCAAAAATCACTTATCATTGGCTCGATTCCAATCGAATTAGAATAGCAATTCACCAAAAGATAAACCCGAAGTTATCATGAAATCAAAACCCACTTTTCATTGGTTCGATTCCAATCGAATTAGACTAGCAATTTGCCAAAAACAAACAAACCTGAATTTATCATGAAATCACAATCCACTTTTCATTGGCTTGATTCCAATCGAATTACACTACCAATTCGCCAAAAACAAACAAACCCGAAGTTATCATAAAATCAAAAGCCACTTTTCATTGGCTCGATTCCAATCAAATTAGACTAGCAATTTGCCAAAAACAAACAAACCCGAAGTTATCATAAAATCAAAAGCCACTTTTCATTGGCTCGATTCCAATCAAATCAGACTAGAAATTCGCCAAAACGAACAAACCCGAAGTTATCATGAAATCAAAACCCACTTTTCATTGGCTCGATTCCAATCAATTAGACTAGAAATTACCAAAAAATAACAAACCCGAATTAGACTACCAATTCGCCAAAAACGAACAAATAGGAAGTTTTCATGAAATCAAAAACCAGTTTTCATAGGCTCGATTCCAATTGATTTAGACTAGCAATTTGCCAAAAATGAACAAACCCAAAGTTATCATGAAATCAAAAACCACTTTTCCATGGCTCGATTCCAATCGAATTACACTAGCAATTCGAAAAAAAACACACACCTGAAGTTATCATGAAATCAAAAGCCACTTTTCATTGGCTTGTTTCCAATCGAATTAGACTAGCAATTCGCCAAAACAAAAAAAAACCAGAAGTTATCATGAAATCAAAACCCACTTTTCATTAGTTCGATTCCAATCGAATTAGACTAGCGATTCACCAAAAATGAACAAACCCGAAATTATCATGAAATCAAAGACCACTTTTCATAGGTTCGATTCCAATCGAATTTGATTGGCGATTCGTAAAAAATGAACAAACTCGAAGTTATCCTGAAATCAAAAACCACTTTTCATAGGCTCGATACCAATCAAATTAGACTAGCAATTTGCAAAAAACTAACAAACCCATAGTTATCATGAAACAATAACCACTTTTCATTGGCTCGATTCCAATCGAATTAGATTAGCAATTCGCCAAAAATGAAGAAACCTGAAGTTATCATGAAATCAAAACCACTTTTCATTAGCTCGATTCTTATTGAATTAGACAAGCAATTCGTCAAAAATGAACAAATTCGAAGTTATCAAGAAATCAAAAACCACTTTTCGTTGGCTCGATTCCAATCAAATTAGACAAGAAAATCCCCAAAAATGAACAAACCCGAAGTTATCATGAAATCAAAAACCACTACTCATTAGCTCGTTTGCAATCGAATTAGACTAGCAATTCGCAAAAAAATGAATAATCTTGAACTTATCATGAAATCAAAAACCACTTTTCAATGACTCGATTTCAATCGAAATAGACTAGCAATTCTCCAAAAACAAACAAACCCGAAGTTATCATGAAATCAAAAGCCACTTTTCATTGGCTCGATTCCAATCGAATTAGACTAGAGATTCGTCAAAAATGAACAAGCCCGAAGATGTCATGAAATCAAAAACCACTTTTCAGTGGCTCAATTCCAATTGAATTAGACTAGCAACTCGCTAAAAACAAACAAACCCGAGGTGATAATGAAATCAAAAGCCACTTTTCATTGGCTCGATTCAAATCGAATTAGACTAGCAATTCACCAAAAAAGAACAAACTAGAAGTTATCATGAAATCAAAACCCACTTCTATGTGGGTCGATTCCAATTGAATTAGACTAGCAAATCTCCAAAAACGAGCAAACTCGAAGTTATCATGAAATCAAAACCCACTTTTTATTGTCTCGGTTGTAATCGAATTAGACTAGATATTAGCGAAAAACAAACAAACTCGAAGTTATCATGGAAATCAAAAACCACTTTCCAATGGCTCGATTCCAATCGAATTAGACTAGCAATTCGCCAAAAATAAACAAATACGAAGTCATCATCAAATCAAAATCCACTTTTCTTTGGCTCAATTCCAATCCATTTAGACTAACAATTCGCCAAAAACGAATAAGCCCGAAGTTATCATGAAATCAAAAACCACTTATCGTTGGCTCGATTCCAATCGAATTAGACTAGCAATTCGCCGAAACGAACAAACCCGAAGTTATCGTGAAATCAAAACCCACTTTTCATTGGTTCGATTCCAATCGAATTAGACTAGCAATTTGCAAAAAAAAAAAAACCTGAAGTTATCATGAAATCACAATCCACTTTTCATTGGCTCGATTCCAATCGAATTACACTACCATTCCCCAAAAACGAACAAACCCGAAGTTATCATGAGATCAAAAGCCACTTTTCATTGGCTCGATTCCTATCGAATTAGACTAGCAATTCGCCAAAAACAAACAAACCCGAAGCAATCATGAAATCAAAAGCCACTGTTCATTGGCTCGATTTTAATCGAATTAGACTAGCAATTCGCCAAAAACGAACAAACTCAAAATCATCATGAAATCAAAAGCCTCTTTTCATTGGCTCGATTCCAATCGAATTAGACTAGCGATTCGCCAAAACGAACAAACCCGATGTTATCATGAAATCAAAACCCACTTTTCTTTGGTTCGATTCCAATCGAAATAGACTGGCAATTTGCCAAAAAAGAACAAACCCGAATTAGACTAGCAATTCGCCAAAAATGAACAAACTGGAAGTTTTCATGAAGTCAAAAACAAGTTTTCATTGGTTCGATTCAAATTGAATTAGACTAGCAATTCGCCAAAAACTGACAAACCAAAGTTATAATGAAATCAAAAACCACATTGTCATGGCTCGATTCCAATCGAATTACACTAGCAGTTCCAAAAAAAACAAACACACCTAAAGTTATCATGAAATCAAAAGCCACTTTTCATTGGCTGGATTCCAATCGAATTAGACCGGCAATTCGCCAAAACGAAAAAACCAGAAGTTATCATGAAGTCAAAACCCACTTTCCATTGGTTCGATTTCAATCGAATTAGACTAGGGATTCACCAAAAATGAACAAATCCGAAGTTATCATGAAATCAAAAACCACTTTTCATAGGCTCAATACCAATCGAATTAGACTAACAATTCACCAAAAACTAACAAACCCATAGTTATCATGAAATCAATAACCACTTTTCATTGGCTCGATTCTAATCGAATTAGATTGGCAATTCGCCAAAAAGGAAGAAACCCGAAGTTATCATGAAATCAAAACCACTTTTCATTAGCTCGATTCCTATCGAATTAGACAAGCAATTCGTAAAAAAGAACAAACCCGAAGTTATCAAGAAATCAAAAACCACTTTTCGTTGGCTCGATTCCAATCGAATTAGACTAGCAATTCTCAAAAAATGAACAATCCCAAACTTATCATGAAATCAAAAGCCACTTTCATTGGCTCGATTCCAATCGAATTAGACAAGCAATTCGTCAAAAATGAACAAACCCAAAGTTATCTTGAAATGAAAAACCACTATTCATTAGCTCGATTCCAATCGAATTAGATTAGTAATTTGCCAAAAACGAACAAACCAGAACTTATCATGAAATAAAAAACCACTTTTCATAGGCTAACCCAAAGTTATCATGAAATCAAAAACGACTTTTCCATGGCTCGATTCCAATCGAATTATGCTAGCAATTTGCAAAAAATTAACACACCCGAAGTTATCATGAAATCAAAAGACACTTTTCATTGGCTCGATTCCAATAGAATTAGAGTAAGAATTCGCCAAAATGAAAAAAACCAAAAGTTATCATGAAATCAAAACCCACTTTTCTTTGGTTCGATTCGAATCGAATTAGACTAGCGATTCGTCAAAAACGAACAACCCTAAAGTTATCATGAAATCAAAAAGCACTTTTCATTTGCTTGATTCCAATCTAATTACACTGCCAATTTGTAAAAAATGAACAAACCCGAAGTTATCATAAAATAAAAATCCACTTTTCGTTGGCTTGATTCCTATAAAATTAGACTAGCAATTCGCTAAAATGAACAAACCTGAAGTTATCATGAAATTAAAACCCACTTCATTGGGTCTATTCCAATCGAATTAGACTAGCAATTTGCCAAAAACGAAGAAACACGAAGTTATCATGAAATCAAAGCCCACTTTTCATTGGCTTGATTCTAATCGAATTAGACTAGAAATTCGCCAAAAACATACAAACCTGAAGTTATCATGAAATTAAGAGCCACTTTTCATTAGCTCAATCCCAATCGAATTATACTAGCTATCCTCCAAAAACGAACAAACCCCAAGTTATCATTAAATTAAAAACCACTTTTCATTGTCTCGAATCTAATCAAATTAATCAAGCAGTTTGCCAAAAACAAAAAACCCAAAGTCATCATGAAATCAAAAACAACTTTTCATTAGCTGGATTCCAATCGAATTAGACTAGCAATTTGACAAAAACGAACAAACCGGAAGTTATCATGAAATCAAGAGCCACTTTTCATTGACTCGATTCCAATCGAATTAGACTAGCAATTCGCCAAAAAAGAGCGAACCTGAAGTTATCATGAAATCAAAACCCACTTTTCATTTGGTCGATTCCAATCGAATTAGACTAGCAATTCGCCAAAAATGAACAAACCTGAAGTCATCATGAAATCAAAAGCCTCTTTTCGTTGGCTCGATTCCAATCGAATCAGACTAGCGATTCGCCAAAATGAACAGACCCGAAGTTATCATGAAATCAAAACCCACTTTTCTTTGGCTCGATTCCAGTCGAAATAGATTGCAATTCGCCAAAAAAGAACAAACCCGAATTAGACTAGCAATTCGCCAAAAACGAACAAACAGGAAGTTTTCATGAAATCAAAAACCACTTTTCATAGGTTCGATTCGAATTGAATTAGACTAGCAATTCGCCAAAAATGAACAAACCAAAGTTATTCTGAAATCAAAAACCACTTTTCATGGCTCGATTCCAATCGAATTACACTAGCAATTCGAAAAAAACAAACACACCTAAAGTTATCATGAAATCAAAACCCACTTTTCATTGGTTCGATTCCAATCGAATTAGACTAGCGATTCGACAAAAATGAACAAACCCAAAGTTATTATGAAATCAAAAACCACTTTTCATAGGCTCGATACCAATCGAATTAGACTAGCAATTCGCCAAAAACTAACAAACCCATAGTTATCATGATATCAATAACCACTTTTCATTGGCTCGATTCCAATCGAACGAGATTAGCAATTTGCCAAAAATGAAGAAACCCGAAGTGATCATGAAATCAAAACCACTTTTCATTAGCTCCATTCCTATCGAATTAGACAAGCAATTCGTAAAAAAGAACAAATCTGAAGTTATCAAGGAATCAAAAACCACTTTTCATTGGCTCGATTCCAATCAAATTAGACTAGCAATTCCCCAAAAATGAACAAACCTGAAGTTATCATAAAGTCAAAAACCACTATTCATCTCGATTGCAATCGAGTTAGACTAGCAATTCACAAAAAAATGAACAATCCCGAAGTTATCATGAAATCAAAAGCCACTTTTCATTGGCTCGATTCCAATCGAATTAGACTAGCAATTCGTTAAAAATGAACAAACCCAAAGTTATCTTGAAATGAAAAACCACTATTCATTGGCTCGATTCCAATCGAATTAGATTAGCAATTCGCCAAAAACAAGCAAACCCGAAGTTATCATGAAATTAACAGCCACTTTTCATTGGCTCAATCCCAATCGAATTAGACTAGCTATCCGCCAAAAATGAGCCAACCCCAAGTTATCATTAAGTTAAAAACCACTTTTCATTGTCTCGAATCTAATCGAATTAGACAAGCAGTTCGCCAAAAACAAACAAACCCAAAGTCATCATGAAATCAAAAACCAGTTTATATTGGCTGGATTCCAATCGAATTAGACTAGCAATTCGACAAAAATGAACAAACCCGAAGTTATCATGAAATCAAAAGCCACTTTTCATTGACTCGATTCCAATCGACTTAGACTAGCAATTCGCCAAAAAAAAGCGAACCCGAAGTTATCATGAAATCAAAACCCACTTTTCATTTGGTCGATTCCAATCGAATTAGACTAGCAGTTCGCCAAAAAGAACAAACCCGAACTTATTATGAAATCAAAAATCACTTTCCATTGGCTCGATTCCAATCTAATTAGACTAGCAATTCGCCAAAAACTAACAAACCAGAAGTTATCATAAAATGAAAAACCACTTTTCATTGGCTTGATTCAAATGAATTAGACTAGTAATTCGCTAAAAAGGAGCAAATCCCAATTTATCATGAAATCAAACCCCTCTTTTCATTGGGTCGATTCCAATCGAATTAGACTACCAACTAGCTAAAAATGAACAAACCGAAGTTATCATAAAATAAAAATCCACTTTTCGTTGGCTCGATTCCTATCGAATTAGACTAGCAATTCGCCAAAAAAAGAACAAACCCAAAGTTATTATGAAATCAAAACACACTTTTCATTGGGTCGATTCCAATCGAATTAGACTAGAAATTTGCCAAAAACGAACAAACCCGATGTTATCACGATATCAAAAACCATTTTTCATTGGATGGATTCCAATGGAATTAGACTAGCTATTCACCAAAAACGAACAAACCTGAAGTCATCATGAAATCAAACACCACTCTTCGTTGGCTTGATTCCAATTGAATTAGATTAGCAATTCGCAAAAAATGAACAAATCCAAAGTCATCATGAAATCAAAAACCACTTTTCGTTGGCTCGATTCCAATCGAATTAGCCTACCAATTCGCCAAAAATGAACAAGGCCAAAGTTATCATGAAATTAAAAACAACTTTTCATTAGCTCGATTCCAATCGAAATAGACTGGCAGTGCGCTAAAAACTAACAAACCAGAAGTTATCATGAAATCAAAAAGCACTTTTCATTGGCTCAATTCCAATCGAATTAGACTAGCAATTCGTCAAAAACGAACAGTCCCGAAGTTATCATGAAATCACAAACCAATTTTAATTGGCTTGATTCGAATCGAATTAGACTAGCAATTCGCCAAAACGAACAAACTCGAATTCATCATGAAATCAAAAACCACTTTTCGTCAACTCGATTCCAATCGAATTAGAGTAGCAATTCGCCAAGAATGAACAAGCCCAAAGTTATCATGAAACAAAAAATCACTTTTCATTGGCTCGATTCCAATAGGATTAGACTAGCAGTTCGCCAAAAACCAACAAACCCGAAGTTATCATGAGATCAAAGACCACTTTTAATTGGCTCGATTCCAGTCGAATTAGACTGGGAACTCGCCAAAAAAGAAAAAGCCGAAGTTACATTAAATCAAAACCCAATTTTCATTAGGCCAATTCCAATCGAATTATACACCAATTCTCCAAAAATGAACAAACCCGAAGTTATCATGAAATCAAAAACCACTTTTCATAGGCTCAATTCCAATCGAATTAGACTAGTAATTCACCAAAAATGAACAAACTCAAAGTTATCGTGAAATCAAAAACCACTTTTCCGTAGCTCGATTCCAATCGAATTACGCTAGCAATTCACAAAAATGAACACACCCAAAGTTATCATGAAATCAAACGGCACTTTTCATCGACTCGATTCCAATCGAATTAGACTAAGAATTCGCCAAAACGAAAAAACCAAAATTTATCATGAAATCAAAACCCATTTTTCTTTGGTTCGATTCCAATCGAATTAGACTAGCGATTCGCCAAAAATGAACAACCCTGAAGTTATCATAAAATCAAAATACGCTTTTCATTCGCTCGATTCCAATCGAAATACACTACCAATTCGCCAGAAACGAACAAATCCGAAGTTATCATAAAATAAAGAGGCACTTTTCGTTGGCTCGATTCCTATCGAATTAGACTAGCAATTCACCAAAATGAACAAACCTGAAGTTATCATGAAATCAAAACCCACTTCTCATTGGGTCGATTCCAATCGAATTTGACTAGCAATTCGCCAAAAATAAAGAAATCCGAAGTTATCATGAAATCAAAACCGCTTTTCATTGGCTTGATTCTAATCGAATTGGACTAGCAATTCTCCAAAAACAAACTAACCTGAAGTTATCATGAAATTAAAAGCCACTTTTCATTGGCTCAATTCCAATCGAATTAGACTAGCTATTCGCCAAAAACGAACAAACCCCAAGTTATCATTAAATTAAAAACCACTTTTCATTGTCTCGATTCCAATCGAATTAGACTAGCAGTTCGCCAAAAACGAACAATCCCAAAGTCATCATAAAATCAAAAACCACTTTTCATCGGCTGGATTCCAATCGAATTAGACTAGCAATTCGACAAAAACGAACAAACCCGAAGTTATCATGAAATCAAAAGCCACTTTTCATTGGCTTGATTCCAATCGAATTAGACTAGCAATTCGACAAAAACGAACAAACCCGAAGTTATCATGAAATCAAAAGCCACTTTTCATTGGCTTGATTCCAATCGAATTAGACTAGCAATTCGTCAAAAAAGAGCGAACTAAACGTTATCATGAAATCAAAACCCACTTTTCATTTGGTCGATTCCAATCGATTTGGACTAGCAGTTCGCCAAAAAGAACAAACCCGACGTTATCGTGAAACCAAAAACCACTTTCCATTGGCTCAATTCCAATCTGATTAGACTAGCAATTCGCCAAAAACTAACAAACCAAAAGTTATCATGAAATCAAAAACCACTTTTCATTGGCTCAATTCAAATGAATTAGACTAGCAATTCACTAAAAAGGAGCAAACCCGAAGTTATCATTAAATCAAAACCCTCTTTTCATTCGGTCGATTCCAATCGAATTAGACTAGCAATTAGCCAAAAATGAACAAACCTAAAGTTATCGTAAAATAAACAGCCACTTTTCGTTGGCTCGATTCCTATCGAATTAGACTAGCAATTCACCAAAAATGAACAAACCTGAAGTTATCATGAAATCAAAAGCCACTTTTCATTGGCTCAATTCCAATCTGATTAGACTAGCAATTCGCCAAAAATGAAGAAACCCGAAGTTATCATGAAATTAAAAGCCACTTTTCATTGGCTCAATTCCAATCTGATTAGACTAGCAATTCGCCAAAAATGAAGAAACCCGAAGTTATCATGAAATTAAAAGCCACTTTTCATTGGCTCAATTCCAATCTGATTAGACTAGCAATTCGCCAAAAATGAAGAAACCCGAAGTTATCATGAAATTAAAAGCCACTTTTCATTGGCTCAATTCCAATCTGATTAGACTAGCAATTCGCCAAAAATGAAGAAACCCGAAGTTATCATGAAATTAAAAGCCACTTTTCATTGGCTCAATTCCAATCTGATTAGACTAGCAATTCGCCAAAAATGAAGAAACCCGAAGTTATCATGAAATTAAAAGCCACTTTTCATTGGCTCAATTCCAATCTGATTAGACTAGCAATTCGCCAAAAATGAAGAAACCCGAAGTTATCATGAAATTAAAAGCCACTTTTCATTGGCTCAATTCCAATCTGATTAGACTAGCAATTCGCCAAAAATGAAGAAACCCGAAGTTATCATGAAATTAAAAGCCACTTTTCATTGGCTCAATTCCAATCTGATTAGACTAGCAATTCGCCAAAAATGAACAAACCTAAAGTTATCGTAAAATAAACAGCCACTTTTCGTTGGCTCGATTCCTATCGAATTAGACTGGCAATTCGCCAAAAAAAGAACAAACCCAAAGTTATCTTGAAATCAAAACCCACTTTTTGTTGGGTCGATTCCAATCGAACTAGACTAGCAATTCGCCAAAAATGAACAAACCCGATGTTATCATGATATCAAAAACCACTTTTCATTGGATCGATTCTAATGGAATTAGACTAGCTATTCGCCAAATACGAACAAACCCGAAATTATCATAAAATCAAAAATCACTCTTCATTGGCTTGATTCCAATCGAATAGATTAGCAATTCGCAAAAAACGAACAAACCCGAAGTCATCATGAAATCAAAAACCACTTTTCGTTGGCTCAATTCCAATCGAATTAGACTAGCAGTTCGCCAAAAACGAACAAGCCCAAAGTTAACATGAAATTAAAAATCACTTTTCATTGTCTCGATTCCAATCGAATTAGACTAGCAGTTTGCCAAAAACTAACAAACTTGAAGTTAGCTTGAAATCAAAAAGCACTTTTCATTGGCTCGATTCCAATCGAATTAGACTAGCTATTCGCCAAAAATGAACAATCCTGAATTTATCATGAAATCACAAACCACTTTTCAATGGCTCGATTCGAATCGAATTAGACTAGCAATTCGCCAAAAACGAACAAACCTGAAGTCATCATGAAATCAAAATCCACTTTTCGTCGGCTCAATTCCAATCGAATTAGGCTTGCAATTTGTGAAAAGTGAAGATGCCCAAAGTTATCATGAAATGAAAACCCACTTTTCATTGACTCGATTCCAATAGAATTAGACTAGCAGTTCGCCAAAAACTAATAAACCCGAAGTTATCATGAAATCAAAGACCATTTTTCATTGGCTCAATTCCAATCGAATTAAACTGGGAACTCGCTAAAAAAGAACAAATCGAAGTTACTTTAAATCAAAACCCAATTTTCATTAGGTCGATTCTAATCGAATTAGACAGCAATTCGCCAAAAACGAACAAACCCGAAGTTATCACGACATCAAAGCCCACTTTTCGTTGGCTTCATTCTAGTCGAATTAGACTAGCAATTCTCCAAAAACAAACAAACCTGAAGTCATCATGTAATCAAAAATCACTTCTCGTCAGCTCGATTCCAATCGAATTAGATTAGCCATTCGCCAAAAACGAACAAACCCGAAGTTATCAAGAAATCAAAAATCACTTTTCATAGGTTCGATTCCAATCGAATTCGACTAGCAATTCGTAAAAAATGAACAAACCCAAAGTTGTAATGAAATCAAAAACCGCTTTTCCATGGCTCGATTCCAATCGAATTAAGCTAGCAATTTGCAAAAAATGAACACACACGAAGTGTTCATGAAATCAAAAGACACTTTTCATTGGCTCGATTCCAATCGAATTAGACTAAGAATTCGCCAAAACAAAAAAACCAAAAGTTAGCATGAATTCAAAACCCAATTTTCTTTGGTTCGATTCCAATCGAATTAGACTAGTAATTCGCCAAAAATGAACAACCCTGAAGTTATCATGAAATCAGAAACAACTTTTCATTGGCTCAATTCCAATCGAATTACACTACCAATTCGCCAAAAATGAACCCGAGGTTATCATAAAATAAAAAGCCACTTTTCGTTGTCTCGATTCCTATCGAATTAGACTAGCAATTCGCCAAAATGAACAAACCTGAAGTTATCATGAAATTAAAACCCACTTTTCATTGGGTCGATTCCAATCGAATTAGACTAGCAATTCGCCAAAAACGAAGAAACTCGAAGTTATCACGAAATCAAAACCCACTTTTCATTGGCTTGATTCTAATCGAATTGGACTAGCAATTCGCCAAAAACAAACAAACCCGAAGTTATCATGAAATTAAAAGCCACTTTTGATTGGCTCAATTCCAATCGAATTAGACTAGCTAACCGCCAAAAACGAACAAACCCCAAGTTATCATTAAATTAAAAACCACTTTTCATTGTCTTGATACCAATCGAATTAGACTAGTAGTTCGCCAAAAACGAACAAACCCAAAGTCATCATGAAATCAAAAACCACTTTTCATAGGCTGGATTCCAATCGAATTAGACTAGCAATTCGACAAAAACGAACAAACCCGAAGTTATCATGAAATCAAAAGCCACTTTTCATTGGCTCGATTCCAATCGAATTAGACTAGCAATTCGCCAAAAAAGAGCGAACCCGAAGTTATCATGAAATCAAAACCCACTTTTCATTTGGTCGATTCCAATCGAATTAGACTAGTAGTTCGCCAAAAAGAACAAACCTGAAATTATCATGAAATCGAAAACTACTTTCCATTGGCTCGATTCCAATCTAATTAGACTAGCAATTCGCCCAAAACTAACAAACCAGAAATTATCATGAAATGAGAACCACTTTTCATATGCTTGATTCAAATGAATTAGACTAGCAGTTCGCTAAAAAGGAGCAAACCCGATGTTATCATGAAATTAAAACCCTCTTTTCACTGGGTCGATTCCAATCGAATTAGACTAGCAATTAGCCAAAAATGAACAAACCCGAAGTTATCATAAAATAAAAATCCACTTTTCGTTGGCTCGATTCCTATCTAATTAGACTAGCAATTCGCCAAAAAAAGAACAAACCCGAAGTTATCATAAAATTAAAACCCACTTTTCATTGGGTCGATTCAAATCGAATTAGACTAGCAATTTGTCAGAAACAAACAAACCCGACGTTATCATGATATCAAAAACAACTTTTCATTGGATCGAATCAAATGGAATTAGATTAGCTATTCGCCAAAAATGAACAAACCCGAAGTTATCATGAAATCAAAAACCACTCTTCATTCGCTTGATTCTAATCGAATTAGATTAGCTCATAATGAAATCAAAAACCACTTTTCATTGGCTCGATTTCGATCGAATTAGACTAGCAATTTGTCAAAAATGAACAAGCCCAAAGTTATCATGAAAATAAAAACCACTTTTCATTGGCTTGATTCCAATTGAATTAGACTAGCAGTTCGTCAAAAACTAACAAACCCGAAGTTATCATGAAATCAAAAAGTACTTTTCATTTACTCGATTCCAATCGAATTAGACAAGCTATTCGCCAAAAACAAACAATCCTGAAGTTATCTTGAAATCACAAACCACTTTTCATTGGCTCGATTCGAATCAAATTAGACTAGCAATTCGCCAAAAATGAACAAACCCGAAGTCATCATGAAATCAAAAACTACTTTTCATCGGCTCGATTCCAATCGAATTAGACTAGCAATTCGCTAAAAACGAACAAGCCCAAAGCTATCATGAAATGAAAAACCACATTTCATTGGCTCGATTCCAATAAAATTAGACTAGCAGTTCCCCAAAAACTAACAAACCCGAACTTATCATGAAATCGAAGACCACTTTTCATTGGCTCGATTCCAATCGAATTAGACTGGGAACTCACCAAAAAAGAACTAACCGAAGTTACTTTAAATAAAACCCAATTTTCATTAGGTCGATTCCAATCGAATTAGACAGCAATTCATAAAAAATAATCAAACCCGAAGTTATCATGAAATCAAAAGCCACTATTCATTGGCTCGATTCCAATCGAATTAGACTAGCAATTCGCCAAAAAAGAGCAAACCCGAAGTTATCATGAAATCAAAACCACTTTTCATTGGGTCGATTCCAATCGAATTAGACTAGCAGTGCGCTAAAAAGAACAAACCTGAAGTTATCACGAAATCAAAAACTACTTTCCATATGCTCGATTCCAATCTAATTAGAGTAGCAATTCGCTAAAAACTAACAAACCCATAGTTATCATGAAATCAGAAACCACTTTTCATTGGCTCCATTCCAATCGACTTAGACTAGCAATTCGCCAAAAACGAACTAGCCCGAAGTTATCATGAAATCAAAACCACTTTTCATTAGCTCGATTCCTACCGGATTAGACTAGCAATTCGTCAAAAAGGAACAAATTCGAAGTTACAAAGAAATCAAAAACCACTTTTCATTGGCTCGAATCCAATGAAATTAGACCAGCAATTCCCCAAAAATGAAGAAACTCGAAGTTATCATGAAATCAAAAATCACTATTCATTAGCTCGATTGCAATCGAATTAGACTAGCAATTCGCAAAAAATGAACAAGCCCGAAGTTATCATGAAATCAAAGGCTACTTTTCATTGGCTTGATTCCAATCGAATTAGACTTGCAATCACCAAAAATGAACGAACCCAAAGTTATCCTAAAATGAAAAGCCACTATTCATTGGCTCGATTCCAATCGAATTAGATTAGCAATTTGCCAAAAATGAACAAACCCGAGGTTATCATGAAATCAAAAACCACTTTTCCATGGCTAGATTCCAATCGAATTGCACTAGCAATTAGTGAAAAATGAACACACCCAAAGTTATCATTAAATCAAAAGCCACTTTTCATTGGCTAGATTCCAATCGAATTAGACTGAGAATTCGCCAAAACTAAAAGACCAGAAGATATCATCAAATCAAAACCCACTTTACTTTGGTTTGATTCCAGTCGAATTAGACTAGCGAATTGCCAAAAACGAACAAACCCGAATTATCATGAAATCAAAAGCAACTTTTTATTGGCTCGATTCCAATCGAATTAGACTAGCAATTCGCCAAAACTGAGTGAACCCGAAGTTATCAAGAAATCAAAACCCACTTTTTAGTGGGTCGATTCCAATCGACTTAGACTAGCAGTGCGCCAAAAAGAACAAACCCGAAGTTATCATGAAATCAAAAACCACTTTCCATTGGCTCGATTCCAATCTAATCAGACTAGAAATTCGCTAAAAACTAACAAATCCGAAGTTAATGTGAAATCAAAAACCACTTTTCATTGGTTCTATTCCAAAGAATTAGACTAGTAATTTGCCAAAAAGGAGGAAACCTGAAGTTATCGTGAAATCAAAACCCTCGTTTCATTGGGTCGATTCCAATCGAGTTAGACTAGCAATTCGCCAAAAATGAACGAACCTGAAGTTATCATGAGATTAAAAATCACCTTTCATTGGCTTGATTCAAATTAAATTAGACTAGCAGTTCGCCAAAAAAAAGAACAAACCCGAAGTTATCATGAAATCAAAACCCACTTTTCATTGGGTCGATTCCAATCGAATTAGACTAGCAATTCGCCAAAAATGAACAAGCCCGAAGTTATCATGATATCAAAAACCACTGTTCATTGGGTCGATTCCACTAGAATTAGACTAGCAATTCGCTAAAAATAAATAAACCCGAAGTTATCATGAAATCAAAAAACCACTTCCATTGGCTTGATTCCAATGGAATTAGACTAGCTATCCGCCAAAAAACTAACAAGCCCAAAGTTATCATGAAAACAAAAACCACTTTTCATTAGGTCAATTTCAATCGAATTAGACTAGCAATTCGCCAAAAACAAACAAACCGAAGTTATCAAGAGATCAAAAATCACTTTTCAGTGGCTCGATTCCAATTGAATTAGACTAGCAATTCGCCAAAAAAGAACAAACCCGAAGTTATCATGAAATCAAAACCCGCTTTTCATTGGATCGATTCCAATCGAATTAGACTAGCAATCCGCCAAAAACGAAAAAACCCGAAGTTATCATGATATCAAAAATCACTTTTCATTGGGTCGATCCCAATCGAATTAGACTAGCAGTGTGCCAAAAAGGACAAACCCGAAGTTATCATGAAATCCAAAACCACTTTCCATTGCCTCGATTCCAATCAAATTAGACTAGCAATTCGCCCAAAACTAACAAATTTGAAGTTATCATGAAATCAAAAACCACTTTTCATTGGCTCGATTCCATAGAAATAGACTAGTAATTTGCCAAAAAGGAGCAAACCCGTAGTTATCATGAAATCAAAACCCTCTTTTCATTGGGTCGATTCCAATCGAATTAGACTAGCAATTCGCCAAAAACGAACAAACCCAAAGTTATTATGAAATCAAAAACCACTTTCCATTGGCTCGATTCCAATGCAATTAGACTAGCTATTCACCAAAAACTAACAAGCGCAAAGTTATCATGAAATAAAAAACCACTTTTCATTGGCTCGATTCCAATCGATTTCGACTAGCAATTCGCCAAAAAGAACAAACCCAAAGTTATTATGAAATCAAAAACCACTTTCCATTGGCTCGATTCCAATGCAATTAGACTAGCTGTTCACCAAAAACTAACAATCGCAAAGTTATCATGAAATCAAAAACAACTTTTCATTGGCTCGATTCCAATCGAATTCGACTAGCAATTCTCTAAAAACTAACAAACCCATAGTTATCATGAAATTAGAAACCTCTTTTCATTGGCTCGATTCCAATCGAATTAGACTAGCAATTCGCCAAAAACAAACAAGCCCGAAGTTATCATGAAATCAAAACCACTTTTCATTAGTTTGATTCCTATCGAATTAGACTAGCAATTCGTCAAAAACGAACAATTTCAAATTTATCAAGAAATCAAAAACCACTTTTAATTGGCTCGAATCCAATCAAATTAGACTGGCAATTCCCCAAAAATGAACAAACCCGAAGTTATCATGAAATCAAAGACTACTATTCATTAGCTCGATTGCAATCGAATTAGACTAGCAATTCGCAAACAACGAACGAGCCAGAAGTTATCATGAAATCAAAAGCCACTTTTCGTTGGCTCGATTCCAATCGAATTAGACTAGCAATTTACCAAAAATGAACAAACCCAAAGTTATCTTGAAATGAAAAACCACTATTCATTGGCTCGATTCCAATCGAATCAGATTAGCAATTCGATAAAAATGAACAAGCCCGAAGTTATCAAGAAATCAAAAACCACTTTTCCATGGCTAGATTCCAATCGAATTACACTAGCAATTTGCAAAAAATGAACACACCCAAAGTTATCATTAAATGAAAAGCCACTCTTCATTGGCTCGATTCCAATCGAATTAGACTAAGAATTCGCCAAAACGAAAAAACCAGAAGTTATCATGAAATCAAAACCCACTTTTCTTTTGTTCGATAACAATCGAATTAGACTAGCGATTCGCCAAAAACGAACAAGCCTAAAGTTATCATGAAATGAAAAACCACTTTTCGTTGCCTCTATTCCAATCAAATTAGACTGGCAATTTGACAAAAACAAACCAACCCGAAGTTATCATGAAATCAAAAACCACTATTCATTAACCCGATTGCAATCGAATTAGACTAGCAATTTGTAAAAAATGAACAAGTCCGAGGTCAACATGAAATCAAAAGAAACTTTTCATTGGCTCGATTCCAATCGAAGTAGACTAGCAATTCGCCAAAAATGAACAAGCCCAAAGTTATCCTGAAATGAAAAACTACTATTTTGGCTCGATTCCCATCAAATTTTATTAGCAATTCGCCAAGGATGAACAAACTCGAAGTTATCATGAAATCAAAAACCACTTTTCCATGGCTAGATTCCAATCGAATTACACTAGCAATTCGCAAAAAACGAACACACACGAAGTTATCATGAAATCGAAAGCCACTTTTCATTGGACCGATTCCAATCGAATTAGACTAAGAATTCGCCAAAACTAAAAAATAAGAAGTTATCATGAAATCAAAACCCACTTTTCTTTGGTTTGATTCCAATCAAATTAGACTAGTGATTCGCCAAAAATGAACAAACCTGAAGTTATCATGAATTCAAAAACCACTTTTCATTGGCTCGATTCCAATCGAATTAGACTAGCAATTCGACAAAAATGAACAAACCCGAAGTTATCATGGAATCAAATGCCACTTTTCATTGGCTCGATTCCAATTGAATTAGACTAGTAATTCACCGAAAAAGAGCAAACCCGAAGTTATCATGAAATCAAAACCCACTTTTCATTGGGTCGATTCCAATCGAATTAGACTAGCAGTGCGCCAAAAAGAACAAACCTGAAGTTATCATGAAATCAAAAACCACTTTCCATTGGCTCGAGTCCAATCGAATTAGACTAGAAATTTGCCAAAAACTAACAAATTCGAAGTTAACATGAAATCAAAAACTACTTTTAATTGGAACGATTCCAAAGAATTAGACTAGCAATTTGCCAAAAAGGAGCAAACCCGAAGTTATCGTGAAATCAAAATCCTCCTTTCATTGGGTTGATTCCAATCAAATTAGACTAGCAATTCGCTAAAAACGAACAACCCGAAGTTATCATGAGATCAAAAATCACTTTTCATTGGCTCGATTCCAAATGAATTAGACTAGCAGTTCGCCAAAAAAAGAACAAACCCGAAGTTATCATGAGATCAAAACCCACTTTTCACTAGGTCGATTCCAATCGAATTAGACTAGCAATTCGCCAAAAACAAACAAACTTGAAGGTATCATGATATCAAAAACCACTTTTCATTGGGTCGATTCCAATGGAATTAGACTAACTATTCGCCAAAAAGAACAAACCCGAAGTTATCATGAAATCAAAAACCACTTTCCATTGGCGCGATTCCAATCGAATTAGACTAGCAATTCGCTAAAAACTAACAAATCCGAAGTTATCATGAAATCAAAAACCACTTTTCATTGGCTCGATTCCAAAGAAATAGACTAGTAATTACTCAAAAAGGAGCAAACCCGAAGTTATCATGAAATCAAAACCCTCTTTTAATTGGGTCGATTCCAATCGAATTAGACTAGCAATTCGCTAAAAGCGAACAAACCCGAAGTTATCATGAAATCAAAAACCACTTTTTATTGGCTCGATTCCAATCGAATTAGACTAGCAATTCGCCAAAAACTAACAAACCCATAATTATCATGAAATCAGAAATCACTTTTCATTGGCTCGATTCCATTCGAATTAGACTAGCAATTTGCCAAAAACGAACAAGCTCGAAGTCATGATGAAATCAAAACCACTTTTCATTAGCTCGATTCCTATCGAATTAGACTAGCAATTCGTCAAAAACGAACAAATTCAAAGTTATCAAGAAATCAAAAACCACCTTTCATTGGCTTGAATCCAATCAAATTATACTAGGAATTTCCCAAAAATGAACAAACCTGAAGTTATCACTAAATCAAAAACCACTATTCATTAGCTCGATTGCAATTGAATTAGGCTAGCAATTTGCAAAAAACGAACAAGCCCGAAGTTATCATGAAATCAAAAGCCACTTTTCATTGGCTCAATTCCAATCGAATTAGACTAGCAATTCGCCAAAAATGAACAAACCCAAAGTTAACTTGAAATGAAAAACCACTATTCATTGGCTTGATTCCAATCGAATTAGATTAGTAATTCGCCAAAAACGAACAAACTCGAAGTTATCATGAAATCAAAAACCACTTTTCCAAGGCTAGATTCCAATCGAAATACACTAGCAATTTGCAAAAAACAAACACGCATGAAGTTAGAATGAAATCAAAAGCCACTTTTCATTGGCTCGATTCCAATCGAATTAGACTAAGAATTCCCCAAAATGAAAAAACCAGAAGTTATCAGGAAATCAAAACCCACTTTTCTTTGGTTCGATTCCAATCGAATTAGACAAGCGATTCGCCAAAAATGAACAAACCTGAAGTTATTCATGAAATCAAAAACCACTTTTCGTTGGCTCGATTCCAATCGAATTAGACTAGCAATTCTCCAAAAAAGAGCGAACCCGAAGTTATCATGAAATCAAAACCCACATTTCAATGGGTCGATTCAAATCGAATTAGACTAGCAGCGCGCCAAAAAGAACAAACCCGAAGTTATCATGAAATCAAAAACCACTTTTCATTGGCTCGATTCCAATTGAATTAGACAAGAAATTCGCCAAAAACTAACAAATCCGAAGTTAGCATGAAATCAAAAACTACTTTTCATCGGCTCGATTCCAAAGAATTAGACTAGCAATTTGCCAAAAAGGAGCAAACCCGAAGTTATCATGAAATCAAAACCCTCTTTTCATTGGGTCGATTCCAATCGAATTAGACTAGCAATTCGCCAAAAACGAACAAACCTGAAGTAATCATGAGATCAAAAATCACTTTTCATTGGCTCGATTCCAATTGAATTAGACTAGCAGGTCGCCAAAAAAAGAACAGACCCAAAGTTATCAAGAAATCAAAACCCACTTTTCATTTGGTCAATTCCAATTGAATTAGACTAGCTATTCGCCAAAAATGAACAAACTCGAAGTTATCATCATATCAAAAATCGGTTTTTATTGGCTCGATTCCAATGGAATTAGACTAGCTATTTGCTAAAAATGAACAAACCCGAAGTTATCATGAAATCAAAAACCACTTTCCATTGGCTCGAGTCCAATGGAATTAGACTAGCTATTCACCAAAAACTAACAAGCCCAAAGTTATCATGAAATCAAAAGCCACTTTTCATTGGGTCGATTCCGATCGAATTAGACTAGCAATTCGCCAAAAACGAACAAACCCGAAGTTATCATGAGATCAAAAATCACTTTTCATTGGCTCGATTCCAATTGAATTAGACTAGCAATTCACCAAAAAAAGAACAAACCCGAAGTTATTATGAAATCAAATCCCAATTTTCAGTGGGTCGATTCCAATCGAATTAGACTAGCAATCCGCGAAAAAAGAGCGAACCAAAGTTATCATGAAATCAAAACCGACTTTTCATTGGGTCGATTCCAATCAAATTAGACTAGCAATTCGCCAAAAATAAACAAACCCGAAGTTATCATGAAATCAAAAACCACTTTCCATTGCTCGATTCCAGTGGAATTAGACTAGCTATTCGCCAAAAACTAACAAGCCCAAAGTTATCATGAAATCAAAAACCACTTTCCATTGGCTTGATTCCAATCGAATTAGACTAGCAATTCGCCAAAAGCTAACAAACCCATAGTTATCTTGAAATTAGAAACCACATTTAATTGCCTCGATTGCAATCGAATTAGACTACCAATTCACTAAAAATGAACAAGCCCGAGTTATCATGAAATCAAAACTACTTTTCATTAGCTCGTTTCCTATCAAATTAGACTAGCAATTCGTCAAAAATGAATAAATTCGAAGTTATCAAGAAATCAAAAACCACTTTTCATTCGCTCAAATCCAATCAAATTAGACTAGTAATTGCCCAAAAATAAACAAACCCGAAGTTATCATGAAATCAAAAATCACTATTCATTAGCTCGAATGCAATCGAATTAGACTAGCAATTCGCAAAAATCGAACAAGCCCGAAGTTATCATGAAATCAAAAGCCACTTTTCATTGGGTCGATTCTAATCGAATTAGACTATCAATTCGCCAAAAATGAACAAACCCAAAGTTATCATGAGATCAAAAATAACTTTTCACAAGCTCGATTCCAATTTAATTAGACTAGTAATTCGCCAAAGAAAGAACAAACCCGTAGTAATCATGAAATTAAAACCCACTTTTCATTGGGTCGATTCCTATCGAATTAGACTAGCAGTGCACCAAAAAAAAAAAACCCGAAGCTATCATGAAATCAAAAACCACTTTCCATTGGCTCGATTCCAGTCGAATTAGACTAGCAATTCGCCAAAAACCAACAAATCCGAAGTTATCATGAAATCAAAAACCACATTTCATTCGCTCGATTTCAAAGAAATAGACTAGCAATTCGCCAAAAAGGAACAAACCTGAGGTTATCATGAAATCAAAACCCTTTTTTCATTGGGTCGATTCCAATCGAATTAGACTAGCAATTCGTCAGAAACGAACAAACCTGAAGTTATCATGAAATCAAAAACCACTTTCCATTGGCTCGATTCCAATGGAATTAGACTAGCTATTCTCCAAAAACTAACAAGCACAAAGTTATTATTAAATCAAAAACCACTTTTCATTGGCTCGATTCCAATCGAATTAGACTAGCAATTTGCCAAAAATTAACAAACCCATAGTTATCATGAAATCAGAAACCACTTTTCATTGGCTCGATTCCAATCGAATTAGACTAGCAATTCGCCAAAAACAAACAAGCTCGAAGTTATCATGAAATCAAACCATTCTTCATTAGATCCATTCCTATCGAATTAGGCTAGCAATTCGTCAAAAATGAACAAATTCGAAGTTAACAAGAAATCAAAAACCACTTTTCATTGGCTCGAATCCAATCAAATTAGACTAGCAATTCCCCAAAAATGAACAAACCCAAAGTTATCATGAAATCAACAACCACTATTCATTAGCTCGATTGTAATCGAATTAGACTAGGAATTCGCAAAAAATGAACAAGCCTGAAGTTATCTTGAAATCAAAAGCCAGTTTTCTTTGGGTCGATTCCAATCGAATTACACTAGCAATTCGCCGAAAACAAACAAACCCAAAGTTATCATGAGATTAAAAATCACTTTTCATTGGCTCGATTCCAATCTAATTAGGCTAGCAATTCGTCAAAAACGAACAAATTTGATGTTATTAAGAAATCAAAGACCACTTTTCATTGGCTCGAATCCAATCAAATTAGACTAGCGATCCCCCAAAAAATGAACAAACCCGATGTTATCATGAAATCAAAAACTACTATTCACTAGCTTGATTGCAATCGAATTAGATTTGCTATTTGCAAAATATGAACAAGCCCAAAGTTATCATGAAATCAAAAGCCACTTTTCATTGGGTCGATTCCAATCGAATTAGACTAGCAATTCCCCAAAAACGAACAAACCTAAAGTTATGATGATATCAAAAACCACTTTTCATTGGGGTCGATTCCAATCGAATTAGACTAGCAGTGCGCCAAAAAGAACAAACTCGAAGTTATCATGAAATCAAAAACCAATTTTCATTGGCTTGATTCCAATCGACTTAGACTAGCAATTCGCCAAAAACTAACAAACCCATAGTTATCCTGAAATCAGAAACCACATTTAATTGGCTCGATTCCAATCGAATTAGACTAGCAATTCGCTAAAAACGAACAAGCCCGAAGTTATCATGAAATCAAAACTACTTTTCATTAGCTCGTTTCCTATCGAATTAGACTAGCAATTCGTCAAAAATGAATAAAAATTCGAAGTTCTCATAAAATAAAAAACCCACTTTTCATTGGGTCGATTCTGATCGAATTAGACTAGCAATTCGCCAAAAACGAACAAACCCGAAGTTATCACGATATCAAAAACAACTTTTCATTGGCTCGATTCCAATGGAATTAGACTAGCTATTCGCCAAAAACTAACCAGCCCGAAGTTATTATGAAATCAAAACCACCTTTCATTAGCTCGATTCCTATCGAATTAGAGTAGCAATTCGCCAAAAACGAACAAGCCCGAAGTTATCATGAAATCAAAACCACCTTTCATTAGCTCGATTCCTATCGAATTAGAGTAACAATTCGTCAAAAACGAACAAATTCGAAATTATCAAGAAATCAAAAACCACTTTTCATTGGCTCGAATCTAATCAAATTAGACTAGCAATTCCCCAAAAATGAACGAACCCAAAGTTATCTTGAAATGAAAAACCACTATTCATTGGCTCAATTCCAATCGAATTAGACTAGCAATTCATCAAAAATGAACAAGCCCGAAATTATCATGAAATCAAAACCGCTATTCCATGGCTAGATTCCAATCGAATTACCCTAGCAATTCGCAAAAAATGAATACACCTGAAGTTATCATTAAATCAAAAGCCACTTTTCATTGGCCCGATTCCAATCGAATAAGACTAAGAATTCGCCAAAACGAAAAAATCAGAAGTTATCATGAAATCAAAACCCACTTTTCTTTGGTTCGATTCCAAACGAATTAGACTAGCGATTCACTAAAAACGAACATACCCAAAGTTATCATGAAATCGAAAACCACTTTCCATTGGCTCGATTCCAATGGAATTAGACTAGCTATTCGCCAAAAACTAACGAGCCCAAAGTAATCTTGAAATCAAAAACCACTTTTCACTGGCTCAATTTTAATCGAATTAGACTAGCAACCAAAAACTAACAAACCCATATTTATAAAGAAATCAGAAACCACTTTTCATTGGCTCCATTACAATCGAATTAGACTTTCGATTCGCCAAAAGCGAACAAGCCTGAAGTTATCAAGAAATCAAAAACACTTTTCATTAGCTCGATTCCAATCAAATTAGACTAGCAATTCCCCAAAAATGAACAAACCCGAAGTTATCATGAAATCAAAAACCACTATTCATTATCTCGATTGCAATTGAATTAGACTAGCAATTCGCAAAAAAATGAACAAGCCAGAAGTTATCATGAAATCAAAAGCCACTTTTCATTGGGTCGATTCCAATCGAATTAGACTAGCAATTTGTCAAAAATGATCAAACCCAAAGTTATAATGAGATCAAAAATCACTTTTTATTGGCTCGATTCCAATTGAATTAGACTAGTAATGCGCCAAAAAAAGAAGAAACCCGAAGGTATCATGAAACCAAAACCCACTTTTCATTGGCTCGATTCCAATCGAATTAGATTAGCAGTGCGCCAAAAAGAACAAACCCGAAGTTATCATGAAATCAAAAACCACTTTCCATTGGCTCGATTCCAATCGAATTACACTAGCAATTCGCCAAAAACTAACAAATCCGAAGTTATTATGAAATCAAAAACTACTCTTCATTGGTTCGATTCAAAAGAATTAGACTAGCAATTCGCCAAAAAGGAGCAAGCCCGAAGTTATCATGAAATCAAAACCACTTTTCGTTAGCTCAATTCCTATCGATTTAGACTTGAAATTTACCAAAAACGAACACACTCAAAGTTATCATGAAATCAAAGGCCACTTTTCATTGGCTCCATTCCAATCGAATTAGACTAGCAATTCGCCAAAACAATAACAAACCTGAAGTTAACATGAAATCAAAAACAAGTTTTCATTAGGTTGATTCCAGTCGAATTAGACTAGCAATTCGCCAAAAATGAACAAATTTGAAGTTATCATGACATCAAAAACCGCTTTTCATTGGTTCGATTCCAAGGGAATTAGACTAGCTATTCGCTAAAAACGAACAAACCCGATGTTATCATCAAATCAAAAACCACTTTCCATTGGCTCGATTCCAATGGAATTAGACTAGCTATTCGCCAAAAACTGACGAGCCTAAAGTTATCATGAAATCAAAAACCACTTTTCATTGGCTCGATTCCAATCGAATTAGACTAGCAATTTGCCAAAACTAACAAACCCTTAGTTATCATGAAATCATAAACCACTTTTCATTGGCTCCATTCCAATCGAATTAGACTAGCAATTCGCCAAAAATGAACAAGCCTGATGTTATCATGAAATCAAAACCACCTTTCATTAGCTCAATTCCTATCGAATTAGAATAGCAATTCGTCAAAAATGAACAAATTTGAAGTTATCAAGAAATCAAAAACCACTTTTCATTGGCTCGAATCTAATCAAATTAGACTAGCAATTCCCCAAAAATGAACAAACCCGAAGTTATCATGAGATAAAAATCAACTATTCATTAGCTCGATTGCAATCGAATTAGACTAGCAATTCGCAAAAAACAAACAAGCCCGAAGTTATCATGAAATCAAAAGCCACTTTTCATTGGGTCGATTCCAATCGAATTAAACTAGAAATTTGCCAAAAATGAACAAACCCAAAGTTATCATGAGATCAAAATTCACTTTTCACTAGCTCAATTCCAATTGAATTAGACGCGCTATTTGCCAAAAAACGAACAAACCCGAAGTTATCATGAAATCAAAACCCACTTTACATTGGGTCGATTCCAATCGAATTACACTAGCAGTGTGCCAAAAAGAACAAACCCGAAGTTATCATGAAATCAAAAACTACTTTCCATTGGCTCGATTCCAATCAATTAGACTAGCAATTCGCCGAAAGCTAACAAATTTGAAGCTATCGTGAAATCAAAAACCACTTTTCATTGGCTCGAGTCCAAAGAATTAGACTAGCAATTCGCCAAAAAGGAGCAAACCCGAAGTTATCATGAAATCAAAACACTCTTTTCATTGGGTCGATTCCAATCAAATTAGACAAGCAATTCGCCAAAAATGAACAAACCCGAAGTTATCATGAGATCAAAAATCACTTTTCATTGGCTCGATTCCAATTGAATTAGACTAACAGTTCGCCAAAAAAAGAACAAACCCGAAGTTATCATGAAATCAAAACCCACTTTTCATTAGGTCGATTCCAATCGAATTAGACTAACAATGCGTCAAAAAGAAGAAACCCGAATTTATCATGAAATCAAAAACCACTTTCGCTTGGCTCGATTCCAATTGAATTAGACTAAGAATTCGCCAAAACGAAAAAACCAGCAATTATCATGAAATCAAAACCCACTTTTCTTGGGTTCGATTCCAATCGAATTGGACTAGCAATTTGCCAAAAACTAACAAACCCATAGTTATCATGAAATCAGAAAACACTTTTCATTCGCTCGATTCCAATCGAATTAGACCAGTAATTCGCCAAAAATGAAGAAGCCCAAAGTTATCATGAAATCAAAACAACTTTTCATTAGCTCGATTCCTATTGAATTAGACTAGTAATTCATCAAAAACGAACAAATTTGGAGTTATCAAGAAATCAAAAACCACTTTTCATTGGCTCGAATCCAATCAAATTAAACTAGCAATTCCCCAAAAATGAACAAATTTGATGTTATCATGAACTCAAAAACCAATATTCATTAGCTCGATTGCAATCGAATTAGATTAGCAATTCGCAAAAAATGAACGAACCCGAAGTTATCATGAAATCAAAAGCCACTTTTCATTGGCTCGATTCCAATCCAATTAGACTAGCAATTCGCCAAAAATGAACAAACCAAAAGTTATCTTGAAATGAAAAACCACTATTCATTGGCTCGATTCCAATCGAATTAAATTAGCAATTTGCCAAAAACGAACAAACCCGAAGTTATCATGAAATCAAAAACCACTTTTCCATGGCTAGATTCCAATCTAATTACACTAGCAATTCACAAAAAAGAATACACCCGAAGTTATCATGAAATCAAAAGCCACTTTTCATTGGCTCGATTCCAATCGAATTAGACTAAGAATTCGCCAAAACAAAAAAACCAGAAGTTATCATGAAATCAAAATCCACTTTTCTTTGGTTCGATTCCAATCGAATTTGACTAGCGATTCGCCAAAAATGAACAAACCTAAAGTTATCATGAAATCAAAAACCACTTTTCATTGGCTCGATTCTAATTGAATTAGACTAGCAATTCGAAAAAAATGAACAAAACCCGAAGTTATCATCAAATGAAAAGCCACTTTTCATTGGCTCAATTCCAATCGAATTAGACTAGCAATTCGCCAAAAAAGAGCGAACCCGAAGTTATCATGAAATCAAAACCCACTTTTCATTAGTACAATTCCAATCGAATAAGACTAGCAGTGCGCCAAAAAGAACAAACCCAAAGTTATCCTGAAATCAAAAACCACTTTCCATTGGCTCGATTCCAATCGAATTAGGCTATGAATTCGCCAAAACGAAAAAAACCAGAAGTTATCATGAAATCAAAACCCACTTTTCTTTGGTTCGATTCCAATCGAATTAGACTAGCAATTCACCAAAAACGAACAAACCCGAAGTAAGCATGAAATTAAAAACCACTTTCCATTAGCCCGATTCCAAAGATTTAGACTAGCAATTCACCAAAAACGAACAAACCCGAAGTAAGCATGAAATTAAAAACCACTTTCCATTAGCCCGATTCCAAAGATTTAGACTAGCAATTCACCAAAAACGAACAAACCCGAAGTAAGCATGAAATTAAAAACCACTTTCCATTAGCCCGATTCCAAAGATTTAGACTAGCAATTCACCAAAAACGAACAAACCCGAAGTAAGCATGAAATTAAAAACCACTTTCCATTAGCCCGATTCCAAAGATTTAGACTAGCAATTCGCCAAAAAAGAGCGAACCCGAAGTTATCATGAAATGAAAACCCACTTTCCATTGGATCGATTCCAATCGAATTAGACTAGCAGTGCACCAAAAAGAACAAACCCGAAGTTATCATGAAATCAAAAACCACTTTCCATTAGCCCGATTCCAAAGATTTAGACTAGCAATTCGCCAAAAATGAGCAAACCCGAAGTTATCTTGAAATCAAAACCCTCTTTTCATTGGTCGGTTCCAATCGAATTAGACTAGCAATTCACCAAAAATGAACAAACCCGAAGTTATCATGAGATCAAAAATCACTTTTCATTGGCTCGATTCTAATTGAATTAGACTAGCAATTCGTCAAAAAAAGAACAAGCCCGAAGTTTTGGTGAACAAACCCGAAGTTATCATGAAATAAAAACCGACTTTTCATTGGGTCGATTCTGGTCGAATTAGACTAGCAATTCGCCAAAAACGAACAAACTCGAAGTTATCATGATATCAAAAACAACTTTTCATTGGCTCGATTCATGGAATTAGACTAGCTATTCGCTAAAAAAAACCCGAAGTTATCATGAAATCAAAAATCACTTTCCATTGGCTCGATTCCAAAGATTTAGACTAGGAATTCGCCAAAAATGAGCAAATCCGAAGTTATCTTGAAATCAAAACCCTCTTTTCATTGGGTCGATTCCAATCGAATTAGACTAGCAATTCGCCAAAAGCAATCAAACCCGAAGTTATCATGAGATCAAAAATCACTTTTCATTGGCTCGATTCTAATTGAATTAGACTTGCAATTCGGCAAAAAAAGAACAAACCCGAAGTTTTGGTGAACAAACCCGAAGTTACCATGAAATAAAAAACACTTTTCATTGGGTCGATTCTGATCGAATTAGACTAGCAATTCGCCAAAAACAAACAAACCCAAAGTTATCACGATATCAAAAACAACTTTTCATTGGCTCGATTCCAATGGAATTAGACTAGCCATTCGCCAAAAACTAACAAGCCCAAAGTTATCATGAAATCAAAAACTACTTTTCATTGGCTCGATTCCAATCGAATTGGACTAGCAATTCGCCAAAAACTAACAAACCTAAAGTTATCATGAAATCAGAAATCACTTTTCATTGGCTCGATTCCAATAGAATTAGACTGGAAATTCGCCAAAAATGAACAAGCCCGAAGTTATCATGAAATCAAAACCACCTTTCATTAGCTCGATTCCTATCGAATTGGACTAGCAATTCGTCAAAAACGAACAAATTCGAAGTTATCAAGAAATCAAAAACCACTTTTCGTTGGCTCGAATCCAATCAAATTAGACTAGCAATTCCCCAAAAAATGAACAAACCCGAAGTTATCGTGAAATCAAAAACCACTATTCATTAGGTCTATTGTAATTGAATTAGACTAGCAATTCGTAAAAAACGAACAAGCCGAAGTTATCATGAAATCAAAAGCCACTTTTCATTGGCTCGTTTCCAATCGAATTAGACTAGCAGTTCGCCAAAAATGATCAAACTCAAAGTTATCTTGAAATGAAAAACCACTATTCATTGGCTTGATTCCAATCGAATTAGATTAGCAATTCACCAAAAACGAACAAACTCAAAGTTATCATGAAATAAAAAAGCACTTTTCCATGGCCAGATTTCAATCGAATTACACTAGCTATTCGGAAAAAATGAACATACCCAAAGTTATCATGAAATCGAAAGCCACTTTTCATTGGCTCGATTCCAATCGAATTAAACTAAGAATTCGTCAAAACGAAAAAACCAGAAGTTATCATGAAATCAAAACCCACCTTTCTTTGGTTCGATTCCAATCGAACTAGACTAGCGAGTCTCCAAAAATGAACAAACCTGAAGTTATCATGTAATCAAAAACAACTTTTCATTGGCTCGATTCCAATTGAATTAGACTAGCAATCCGACAAAAACAAACAAACCAGAAGTCATCATGAAATCAAAAGCCACATTTCATTGTCTCGATTCCAATCGAATTAGACTAGCAATTCGCCAAAAAAGAGCGGACGCGAAGTTATCATAAAGTCAAAACCCACTTTTCATTGGGTCGGTTCCAATCGAATTAGACTAGCAATTCGTCGAAAACGAAAAAACCCGAAGTTATCATGATATCAAAAACCACTTTTCATTGGCTCGATTCCAATCGAATTAGACTAGCAATTCGCCAAAACAATAACAAACCTGAAGTTATCATGAAATCAAAACCCACTTTTCATTGGGTCGATTCCCATCGAATTAGACTAGCAATTCGCGAAAAACGAACAAACCCGAAGTTATCATGATATCAAAAACAACTTTTCATTGGCTCGATTCCAATGGAATTGGACTAGCTATTCCCTAAAAACGAACAAACCCGAAGTTATCCTAAAATCAAAAACCACTTTCCATTGGCTCGATTCCAATGAAATTAGACTAGCTATTTGCCAAAAACTAACAAGCCCAAAGTTATCATGAAATCAAAAACCACTTTTCATTTGTTCGATTCCAATCGAATTGGACTAGCTATTCGCCAAAAACTAACAAACCAAAAGTTATCATGAAATCAGAAACCACGTTTCATTGGCTCAATTCCAATAGAATTAGACTAGAAATTCGCCAAAAATGAACAAGCTCGAAGTTATCATGAAACCAAAACCACCTTTCATTAGCTCAATTCCAATCGAATTAGACTAGCAATTCGTCAAAAATGAACAAATTTGAAGTTATCAAGAAATCAAAAACCACTTTTCGTTGGCTCGAATCCAATCAAATTAGACTAGCAATTCCCAAAAAATGAACAAACCCGAAGTTATCATGAAATCAAAAGCCACTTTTCATTGGCTCGATTCCAATCGAATTAGACTAGCAATTCGTCAAAAATGAACAAACCTGAAGTTATAAAGAAATCAAAAACAACTTTTCATTGGCTCGATTCCAATCGAATTGGACTAGCAATTCGACAAAAACGAACAAACCCGAAGCAACCATGAAATCAAAAGCCACATTTAATTGTCTTGATTCCAATCGAATTAGACTAGCAATTCGCTAAAAAAGAGCAGACGCGAAGTTATCATGAAGTCAAAACCCACTTTTGATTGGGTCGATTCCAATCGAATTAGACTAGCAATTCGGCAAAAATGAAAAAACCCGAAGTTATCATGATATCAAAAACCACTTTTCATTGGCTCGATTCCAATCGAATTAGACTAGCAATTCGCCAAAATAATAACAAACCCGAAGTTATCATGAAATCAAAACCCACTTTTCATTGGGTCGATTCCGATCGAATTAAACTAGCAATTCTCCAAAAACGAACAAACCCGAAGTTATCATGATATCAAAAATAACTTTTCATTGGCTCGATTCCAATGGAATTAGACTAGCTATTCGCTAAAAATGAACAAACCCGAAGTTATCATAAAATCAAAAACCACTATCCATTGGTTCGATTCCAAAGAAATTAGACTAGCTATTCGTCAAAAACTAACAAGCCCAAAGTTATCATGAAATCAAAAACCACTTTTCATTGGCTCGATTCCAATCGAATTGGACTAGCAATTCGCCACAAACTAACAAACCTAAATTTATCATGAAATCAAAAACCACTTTTCATTTGCTCGATTCCAATAGAATTAGACTAGAAATTTGCCAAAAATGAACAAGCCCGAAGTTATCATGAAATCAAAATCACCTTTCATTAGCTCGATTTCTATCGAATTAGACTAGCAATTCGTCAAAAACGAACAAATTCGAAGTTATCAAGAAATCAAAAACCACTTTTCGTTGGCTCGAATCCAATCAAATTAGACTAGAAATTCCCCAAAAACGAACAAACCCGAAGTTATCGTGAAATTAAAAACCACTATTCATTAGGTCTATTGTAATCGAATTAGACTAGCAATATGAACAATCTCGAAGTTATCATGAAATCAAAAGCCACTTTTCATTGGCTCGATTCCAATCGAATTAGACTAGCAATTCGCCAAAAATGAACAAACTCAAGGTTATCTTGAAATGAAAAACCACTATTCATTGGCTCGATTCCAATCGAATTAGATTAGCAATTCGCCAAAAACAAACAAACCCGAAGTTATCATGAAATAAAAAAGCACTTTTCCATGGCCAGATTTCAATCAAATGACACTAGCTATTCGTAAAAAATGAACACACTCAAAGTTATCATGAAATCGAAAGCCACTTTTCATTGGCTCGATTCCAATCGAATTATACTAAGAATTCGCCAAAACGAAAAAACCAGAAGTTATCATGAAATCAAAACCCACTTTTCTTTGGTTCGATTCCAATCGAATTAGACTAGCGATTCGTCAAAAATGAACAAACCTGAAGTTATTATGAAATCAAAAACAACTTTTCATTTGCTCGATTCCAAGGGAATTAGACTAGCTATTCGCTAAAAACGAACAAACCTGAAGTTATCATAAAATTAAAAACCACTATCCAATGGCTCGATTCCAATGAAATTAGACTAGCTATTCGTCAAAAGCTAACAAGCCCAAAGTTATCATGAAATCAAAAATAACTTTTCATTGGCTCGATTCCAATCGAATTGGACTAGCAATTCGACAAAAACAAACATACCCGAAGCAATCATGAAATCAAAAGCCACATTTAATTGTCTCGATTCCAATCGAAGTAGACTAGCAATTCGTTAAAAAAGAGCGGACGCGAAGTTATCATGAAGTCAAAACCCACTTTTGATTGGGTCGATCCCAATCGAACTAGACTAGCAATTCGCCAAAAATGAACAAACTCGAAGTTATCATGATATCAAAAATCACTTTTCATTGGCTCGATTCCAATCGAATTAGACTAGCAATTCGCCAAAACAATAACATCCCGAAGTTATCATGAAATCAAAACCCACTTTTTATTGGGTCGATTCCAATCGAATTAGACTAGCAATACGCCAAAAACGAACAAACCCGAAGTTATCATGATATCAAAAACAACTTTTCATTGGCTCGATTCCTATGGAATTATGAACAAACCCAAAGTTATCATAAAATCAAAAACCACTTTCCACTGGCTCGATTCCATAGAAATTAGACTATCTATTTGCCAAAAACTAACAAGCCCAAAGTTATCATGAAATCAAAAACCACCTTTCATTGGCTCGATTCCAATCGAATTGGACTAGCAATTCGCCAAAAACTAACAAACCTAAAGTTATCATGAAATCAGAAACCACTTTTCATTAGCTCGATTCCAATAGAATTCGACTAGAAATTCTCCAAAAATGAACAAGCTCGAAGTTATCATGAAATCAAAACCACCTTTCATTAGCTCGATTCCTATCGAATTAGACTAGCAATTCGCCAAAACAATAACAAACCCGAAGTTATCATGAAATCAAAACCGCCTTTCATTAGCTCGATTCCAATAGAATTCGACTAGAAATTCTCCAAAAATGAACAAGCTCGAAGTTATCATGAAATCAAAACCGCCTTTCATTAGCTCGATTCCAATAGAATTCGACTAGAAATTCTCCAAAAATGAACAAGCTCGAAGTTATCATGAAATCAAAACCACCTTTCATTGGCTCGATTCCTATCGAATTAGACTAGCACTTCGCCAAAAATTAGCAAACCCAAAGTTATCTTGAAATGAAAAACCACCATTCATTGGCTCGATTCCAATCGAATTAGATTAGCAATTCGCCAAAAAACGAAAAAAAAGCACTTTTCCATGGCCAAATTCCAATCGAATTACACTAGCTATTCGTAAAAAATGAACACACCCAAAGTTATCATGAAATCGAAAGCCACTTTTCAATGGCTCGATTCCAATTGAATTAAACTAAGAATTCGCCAAAACGAAAAAACCAGAAGTTATCATGAAATCAAAAACCACTTTTCATTGGCTCGATTCCAATCGAATTAGACTAGCAATTTTTCTAAAACGATCAAACCCGAAGTTATCATGATATCAAAAACCACTTTCCATTGGCTTGATTCCAATCGAATTAGACTAGCAATTTTTCTAAAACGATCAAACCCGAAGTTATCATGAAATCAAAAACCACTTTTCATTGGCTCGATTCCAATCGAATTAGACTAGCAATTCGCCAAAAATGAAAAAACCCGAAGTTATCATGATATCAAAAACCACTTTCCATTGGCTTGATTCCAATCGAATTAGACTAGCAATTCGCCAAAACAATAACAAACCCGAAGTTATCATGAAATCAAAACCCACTTTTCAATGGGTCGATTCCGATCGAATTAGACTAGCAATTCGCCAAAAATGAAAAAACCCGAAGTTATCATGATATCAAAAACCACTTTCCATTGGCTTGATTCCAATCGAATTAGACTAGCAATTCGCCAAAAACGAACAAACCTGAAGTTATCATGATATCAAAAAAACTTTTCATTGGCTCGATTCCAAGGGAATTAGACTAGCTATTCGCTAAAAATGAACAAACCCGAAGTTATCATAAAATCAAAAACCACTATCCAATGGTTCGATTCCACTGAAATTAGACTAGCTATTCGTCAAAAACTAACAAGCCCAAAGTTATCATGAAATCAAAAACAACTTTTCATTGGCTCGATTCCAATCGAATTGGTCTAGCAATTCGCCAAAACAATAACAAACCCGAAGTTATCATGAAATCAAAACCCACTTTTCATTGGGTCGATTCCAATCGAATTAGACTAGCAATACGCCAAAATGAACAAACCCGAAGTTATCATGATATCAAAAACAACTTTTCATTGGCTCGATTCCAATCGAATTGGACTAGCAATTCGCCAAAAATGAACAAGCCCGAAGTTATCATGAAATCAAAATCACCTTTCATTAGCTCGATTCCTATCGAATTAGACTAGAAATTCGCCAAAAACGAACAAGCCCGAAGTTATCATGAAATCAAAATCACCTTTCATTAGCTCGATTCCTATCGAATTAGACTAGAAATTCGCCAAAAACGAACAAGCCCGAAGTTATCATGAAATCAAAATCACCTTTCATTAGCTCGATTCCTATCGAATTAGACTAGAAATTCGCCAAAAACGAACAAGCCCGAAGTTATCATGAAATCAAAATCACCTTTCATTAGCTCGATTCCTATCGAATTAGACTAGAAATTCGCCAAAAACGAACAAGCCCGAAGTTATCATGAAATCAAAATCACCTTTCATTAGCTCGATTCCTATCGAATTAGACTAGAAATTCGCCAAAAACGAACAAGCCCGAAGTTATCATGAAATCAAAATCACCTTTCATTAGCTCGATTCCTATCGAATTAGACTAGAAATTCGCCAAAAACGAACAAGCCCGAAGTTATCATGAAATCAAAATCACCTTTCATTAGCTCGATTCCTATCGAATTAGACTAGCACTTCGCCAAAAATTAGCAAACCCAAAGTTATCTTGAAATGAAAAACCACTATTCATTGGCTCGATTCCAATCGAATTAGATTAGCAATTCGCCAAAAAACGAACAAACCCAAAGTTATCATGAAATAAAAAAGCACTTTTCCAAGGCCAAATTCCAATCGAATTACACTAGCTATTCGTAAAAAAGGAACACACCCAAAGTTATCATGAAATCGAAAGCCACTTTTCATTGGCTCGATTTCAATCGAATTAAACTAAGAATTCGCCAAAACGAAAAACCAGAAGTTATCATGAAATCAAAACCCACTTTTCTTTGGTTCGATTCCAATCGAATTAGACTAGCGATTCGCCAAAAATGAACAAACCTGAAGTTATCAAGAAATCAAAAACAACTTTTCATTGGCTCGATTCCAATCGAATTGGATTAGCAATTCGACAAAAACGAACAAACCCGAAGCAATCATGAAATCAAAAGCCACATTTCATTGTCTCGATTCCAATCGAATTAGACTAGCAATTCGCTAAAAAAGAGCTGACGTGAAGTTATCATGAAGTCAAAACCCACTTTTGATTGGGTCGATTCCAATCGAATTAGACTAGCAATTCGCCAAAAACGAAAAAAACCGAAGTTATCATGATATCAAAAACCACTTTTCATTGGCTCGATTCTAATCGAATTAAACTAGCGATTCGCCAAAACAATAACAAACCCGAAGTTATCATGAAATCAAAACCCACTTTTCAATGGGTCGATTCCGATCGAATTAGACTAGCAATTCGCCAAAAAAGAACAAACCCGAAGTTATCATGATATCAAAAACAACTTTTCATTGGCTCGATTCCAAGGGAATTATACTAGCTATTCGCTAAAAGCGAACAAACCCGAAGTTATCATAAAACCAAAAACCACTATCCAATAGCTCGATTCCAATGAAATTAGACTAGCTATTCGTAAAAAACTAGCAAGCCCAAAGTTATCATGAAATCAAAAACAACTTTTCATTGGCTCGATTCCAATCGAATTGGACTAGCAATTCGACAAAAACGAACAAACCCGAAGCAATCATGAAATCAAAAGCCACATTTAATTGTCTCGATTCCAATCGAATTAGACTAGCAATTCGCTAAAAGAGAGCGGACGCGAAGTTATCATGAAGTCAAAACCCACTTTTGATTGGGTCGATTCCAATCGAATTAGACTAGCAATTCACCAAAAACAAAAAAATCCGAAGTTATCATGATATCAAAAATCACTTTTCATTGGCTCGATTCCAATCGAGTTAGACTAGCAATTCGCCAAAACAATAACAAACCCGAAGTTATCATGAAATCAAAACCCATTTTCAATGGGTCGATTCCAATCGAATTAGACTAGCAATTCGCCAAAAACGAACAAACCCGAAGTTATCATGATGTCAAAAAAAAACTTTTCATTGGCTCGATTCCAATGGAATTAGACTAGCTATTCGCTAAAAACGAACAAACCTGAAGTTATCATAAAATCAAAAACCACTATCCATTGGCTCGATTCCAATGAAATTAGACTAGCTATTCGTCAAAAACTAACAAGCCCAAAGTTATCATGAAATCAAAAACCACTTTTCATTGGCTTGATTCCAATCGAATTGGACTAGCAATTCGCCAAAAACTAACAAACCTAAAGTTATCATGAAATCAGAAACCACTTTTCATTGGCTCGATTCCAATAGAATTAGACTAGAAAGTCGCCAAAAATGAACAAGGCCGAAGTTATCATGGAATCAAAACCACCTTTCATTGGCTCGATTCCTATCGAATTAGACTAGCAATTCGTCAAAAACGAACAAATTCGAAGTTATCAAGAAATCAAAAACCACTTTTCATTGGCTCGAATCCAATCAAATTAGACTAGCAATTCCCCAAAAACGAACAAACCCGAAGTTATCGTGAAATCAAAAACCACTATTCATTAGGTCTATTGTAATCGAATTAGAGTAGCAATTTGTAAAAAACGAACAAGCCCAAAGTTATCATGAAATCAAAAGCCACTTTTCATTGGCTTGCTTCCGATCGAATTAGACTAGCAATTCGCCAAAAATGAACAAACTCAACGTTATCTTGAAATGAAAAACCACTATTCATTTGCTCGATTCGAATCGAATTAGATTAGCAATTCTCCAAAAACGAACAAACCCGAAGTTATCATGAAATAAAAAAGCACTTTTCCATCGCCAGATTTCAATCGAATTACACTAGCTATTCGTAAAAAATGAACACACCCAAAGTTATCATGAAATCGAAAGCCACTTTTTATTGGCTCGATTCTAATCGAATTAAACTAAGAATTCGCCAAAACGAAAAAACCAGAAGTTATCATGAAATCAAAATCCACTTTTCTTTGGTTCGATTCCAATCGAATTAGACTAGCGATTCGACAAAAATGAACAAACCTGAAGTTATCATGTAATTAAAAATAATTTTTCATTGGCTCGATTCCAATCGATTAGACTAGCAATCCGAAAAAAAATGAACAAACCCGAAGTCATCATGAAATCAAAAGCCACATTTCATTGTCTCGATTCCAATCGAATTAGACTAACACTTCGCTAAAAAAGAGCAGACGCAAAGTTATCATGAAGTCAAAACCCACTTTTCATTGGGTCGATTCCAATTGAATTAGACTAGCAATTCGCCAAAAATGAAAAAACCCGAAGTTATCATGATATCAAAAACCACTTTCCATTGGCTCGATTCCAATCGAATTAGACTAGCAATTCGCCAAAACAATAACAAACCCGAAGTTATCATGAAATCAAAACCCACTTTTCATTGGGTCGATTCCGATCGAATTAGACTAGCAATTCGCAAAAAACGAACAAACCCGAAGTTATCATGATATCAAAAACAACTTTTCATTGGCTCGATTCCAATGGAATTAGACTAGCTATTCGTTAAAAATGAACAAACCTGAAGTTATCATAAAATCAAAAACTACTATCCATTGGCTCGATTCCAATGAAATTAGACTAGCTATTCGTCAAAAACTAACAAGCCCAAAGTTATCATGAAATCAAAAACCACTTTTCATTGGCT